>NC_051308.1:149667582-149969707 GCF_015220235.1 Choloepus didactylus
GAACTAACACACTGTCCTCCAAATAGGCTATACCATTCTACTTCCCCACCAACAGTAAATAGGTACATCCCTCTCTCCATGTATCCCTATTTATATTTTTCTCTGCAATTTTATAGAGATATATTCACATACCATACAGTAATCTACAGTGTACAAGCAGTTGTTCACAGTATCATCATATAGTTGTGCACATCATATAGTTATCACATTCAGTACTTGAACATATTCATCACTACAAAAATATTTTTTAAAGAATAATAAAAAAGTTTTTAAAAAACCATACAATACAATATAATAATAAGGTCAGTAACAACACCACTACCAAGAATCCCATATCCCTCCTTTATATCCCCTTCTCATAGACATTTAGCTTTGGCATATTGCCTTTGTTACATTTAATGGAAGCATATTACAATGTTATTGTTAACCATAGACTCTGGTTTGCTTTGATTACATTTTTCCCCCAATACCATCCCTTTTTCAACACCTTGCAAGGTTGACATTCAATTTTTCTCCCACACGTAAAAACATTTTTATATTTGTACATTTAGTCACAATCATTGACCACTCTAGGTTTTAGTAAGTTACACAGTCCCAGTCTTTATCGTCTATCTTTTCTTTTGGTGTCATATATGCCCTTAGTCCTCCTCTTCCAGCTTTAATCTTAGACACCTTTGTTCAGTGTACTTAACAATATTTGTGCTACCATCACACAGTATTATGCTATACATTTCTGGATCTATACAATCCATCTTTTTGATCATTCTATACTCCTTCCTAGCCTTTTAAAGATCTTATTTCACTGTCTTCTTGCTTTATTTGCTCTTAGGTCTACTGTCAATCTAATTGTCACTCATTTCTCTCTGGCTGCTTTTGAGATATTGGATGTTCTTCAGATTTACCATGATGATTCTGGGTTTGGATAGATCCTGATTATTTCTTGTGGTATAGATTTGGCAGGAGCTAAAATAAAAATCTAGAAGAAATAGTTATTCAGCAAAATGGATAAGTGAATTACATGGTGTTTTTTCAGAATTATTGCTGGATGTTATTTTTTATTTGAATAAGGTATTTCTTTGAGTCTTTACAAGAGGAACTTCACAAGGCTACAGTTTTGGCCCTTTAACACTTAATTATCGGGAAAAACTTTATGGATCATAACTAAATGGGAGTTAAGTTTTTTTAAGTGTCTGATGATAGAGATATCAGAAATCTCTACCATGGTTTCAGTTCTGCATCAAAAAATCAAAATCTTAAATGCTGAAAAGAGCAAAGGTCAGCCTCAAGGATTAATCAGCAGAGTGTTGGCCCAGAACTCATACTGAATCATGAACAAGGACAAAATGGTCTTTTTGACCCTTCCTATCTCTCCAGTTATTATAGAATTAATAGTGTCAGGGGGGTAAGCCAATATCAGAGTTTTTTGTGTACCAACTAAAAATAAAGATAAATCTACAAATTGAATACATTTTAGTTCTCATAATTTTGATATTGGTCTAATTTAAAAGAGGTGATTAAATCTTTTATGGCTATATTCATGAATATGGTAATTCTCATTCTGATGGTTTTGTATGTTTTTAATATTTCATTGTCAATATAAGTTCAGGAGATTGGGGAACTTGTGTCTTTTGTTCACCGTTATTATCCAAATACTTAGAAACTTGTTGGCATGGAACAGGTGTTCAATAAATGTTTGCTGAATGAATGAGTGTACACAGTGGTGCCATACTCAAAAATTTCCCGAGTATTAACTGTCACCATCTGAAAAATACAAAAAGTGCATGTGATAGATTGCATTATTTTCAAAATATTGGCAGCTCTTCCTTTTCTGGGCCCATCCTCAAAGGAAGATTATACTTTTCACCCCATTGACCTCAGGCTGGGCCATGCGACTGAGTAGAAAGGACATCTGCCACCAATGGGCAAAAGCTTTAGGAATCATCATGCTGTTCCCCATTTCTTTTTTTCCCTTTGCTGTAAGATCAGTATGTCCAACATAGGGGTTCTTGCTTTAGCCTTAGTTCCAAAATAAAGCTGGTATAGAACAGAGCCACAGGCAACCTACCAAGGAAAGAAATGTGAGAAATAAACATTTGTTGGTGCAAGTTGCTAAGATTTGGGGGCTTTTTGATACAGCAAATAGAACATACATATAGAATGTAACTCAAAAGATGAGAATCTCAAAAAAATGAGTTCAATAAGTATTGACTAAATGCATCCATACACTCTTTATTCCTGGACAGAAAGAATGGAATTCTTGTTCATCAAGATCTGCCTCAAATATCACTTACTTTGAGCATGATTCTCTGACCACCCCAGTATTAGTCAGGACTTTCTTAATTGCATAAAGCAGACTCAACTCGAACTAATTTCCCACCACCCTTCAACCTATCCCTCTTCTGTAAATGGCAACTCCATCCTTCTAGTTGCTCATGTCAAAAATTTTGGAGATACCCTTGATTGCTCTCTCTTTTATCCTATAGCCATTCTGAAGGAAAATCGTGTTTGGCTGAAAATATATCCAAAATTTGATCATTTCTCAACACTTGCACTTCCCTCAGTAATCCAAGCACTTTGTCATTTCTCAACAGCTTTACACAAGTCTTCCCGTTTCTGCCCTTGCCCTCTAGAGTCAATTCACCGCAAAGCAGCCAGATGATGCTTTCAAACATAAAACATGAGTCAGATTATGACACTCCTCTGCTTATCCAGCCCACTCAGAGTAAAAGTCAAGTCCTCAAAATGGTCAGTAAGGCCCTCAATGTGATCTGGTCACATTTTCTTCCTGATTTCATAGCCTAGCCATTTCTAACTTTTTATTCTACTCTAACCACACCACTAGTCTCCTTGCTGTTCCTTGAATGTATGAGGAACGTTCCTGCCTGGAAGCCTTTGTACTTGCTGTTCCTGCTGTGTGGAATGCTCTTTTCCTAATATCCATGGTTTACTTGCTCACTACCTTCTTTGTGAGATCTCCCTGACTATCGTATTTAAAATTGTAATAACCCCTCTCCACACTCCCTTTTCCACTTCTGAGCTTCAGTTTTCTCCATATACTTATACCATCTCATATACTATATTTTTTACTTATACTATAATTTGTTTATTGTCTCTTTTCTCCCACTAAAATTTAAGCTCCATCTGGGCAAGGGTTTATGTCTGTTTTTGTCACTGATATGTTGTATTAAATTATCTACTGCTATTCTTATTATCTATTGCTATTGCAAGAAAATAACCCCAAAATTTAGTCCCTCAAAACAACAATGCAATTTTATTATCTTTTAGTCTCATGACAGGAATCTGGGAGTAGCTTGCTGACTGTTCCTGGCTTGGGGTTTCTCATAAGATTCAGTCAAATATGGGCCAAGGCTTGTCTGGAAGTGAAGGATTCACTTCCAAGATGGCTCATTCACATGATGGTCAAGTTGGTACTGGATGTTGATGGGGGGGCCATAGGTTTTTCTTCACAGGGCTGCTCACATGTGGTGCTGGCTTCCCCTAAAATGTACATTCTAAGAGAATAAGGCAAAAGATGCAATGTCATAAAGACTTAACCTCAGAGGTGATACCCTGTCACTTTTGCCATATTTTATTGGTCACACAGACCAGCCCTGATTCAGTGTGGGAGGGACTATCCAAAAGCACAGCCCCCAAGGGCAAGTATCATTGGAGATCAATTTGGAGTGTGGCTACCATATGTATCTATGTATCTATCCTCAGGGCATAGAATAGTGCCTGGTATAATAAATATATATTCAAAAAATATTTAATGAGTGAATGAGTCACTTGAGGTTATTGATGAAGTCACAGAAGTAAAGAAAGATCAGAAAACAAAGCCTTAGGAAAGGCAGGATTGACTGGAACCAGAAATTCTAATAATCCCTGGATGCTCTGCATCTCCTCTCTGCCTCTCTGGGTGTTGCCAGGATCCCGAGGTATAGCCAGGATCTCTGGGCTCATATTCTTTCAGCTTTATAATAAGAGGGGAAAGGGCCTTGCTTTTCCAGCTCTTTTTTTGAAAAAAACTCCAGGGTATGACTCTGGCAGGCCTACCTCCTGGAATCAGTCAGTATGGCCAAGAGGTTAAGGTAGTGTGATTGGCTTAGCTTGAGTCAGATACCTATACCTGTTGATAGAAGAAGACAGAAGGGCATGTAGACAGTCAAAAATAATCCAACTCCCTCAGCTAGGTTAAGTACTCCCTTTTTTGTATGTTCCCACATATAATAGAATATATCATATGGTTGCTCATTTATTTGTTCACATGTCTGTCTTCTACACCATACTATAAGTTCTTACACTAAAGTCCAAATACAGGACCATGTTTTTATACCCTTAACAGCATGGGCTGTATAGTCAAAAGAAACCTATACTTACATTTTTGCTTTTCCTTTTACTATCACTGTGACTTTGGACCAACCTTAGCTTCTTCGTCTTTTAAATGGGCCTAACCATGGCCTGTTATTGCTAACACATTGTACAGGCTAAAAATGTTATTAATGTCCTTCCTCTTAGTCAAATGCAGGAAATAATTGTATGCCTTAATAAATATTTGCGAATGGATGAATTAATAAGTAAATGAAGCGTTCTTAGTGACTTGCTTGGAGTGCACCTGTAAATGAGGATAACATTATGATTATGATGATGATTAAATGAGATAATAGGCTTATACAGTGTCTGGCTTATGCAAGTGCTCTAAAAACAGCTGTCACTTTTTAGAGTGGTGGTCCTTTAAAACCAACAGAGGATAGAAGAAGCGGCTTTCTCTCTATTTATACACTTCTCACAAGGCATCTCACTTGCTTTGTATTTCAAAGATAAACTCTCAAAATAATAATTCCTAGAAGCACAATTGCCATATCCATTAATAGAACAAAATAGCCTGCAGTATTCCAAAACCTTGGCTAAAGAGTAATAAATAAATAAATAAACAAACAAACAAATAAATAACCAAAAAGGAGAGTCCTCTAGCAGGGATCCTGGAGAACTACAAAATGAATAATTTTGTCCTGTGTCAAATTCCAAGAGCTGAACCCACCTAAAACTGGTCTCTAGACGGTGCTCAGAATCGGTACCCGAAACACAATGACAGGTTTAAGGTCATGCTCAGACAAATTAAGTCATTGAAGAAAGAAAAAGATTATATTTTATGCATATGTTACCATGATAAAATTTAAAAGTGAGAAAGAGAGAGGAAGGAAGAAAAAACAAAATTAATTAGCAGTCATATGACCAAAAGGATTTGGCGTCAACATTCCGAGCCCTCCACATTCCCAGATTCCCTAAATGTACTACTTAACAAATATATAGGGTGGAACTGAAAGGGTGTTAAATGGGTGGATCCCAGTAGCAGTGTTGTTGTAAACACTCCCTATGAGTCAGCTATAAATTTAATTCAAATCCCTAGTCTTGTCTGCTCTGCTTATGATGGTTACCACTAAAATGACTGCTGTCTTTAGAAACCCTAATGGGAAATGGGTAAATATCTGAAATGATGTTTGATTTGAGAGGAAAGCTTATACAAATGTAATAGCTGCAACAGGAAATATTTTGGTATTGAATTAGAATTTGTGTACTTGGCTTAATCTTCAAAACAGAGGAACAGCTTTGAAACTTTTCTTCAGTTTTATTTTAAGAATGTTATCTTGTGGCTATTTGAGTGATGAACAAAAATTTATGGAGCGTTAGGTTTAATTCCACACCTGTAAGAAAGGTATTTTAGTAATTGGCTTTTTGTAGTTCAACACCATTTCTCTCAGTGTAATTGGCTACTGGTTATCTTTTTTGGATATAAATTCACAGTGGAGGCCTGGTGTTTCTGTTTGGGCTTCAAATTTCTCATCTGGAGTAAAAGATTACCTAAGGAAAGTGAGTAGTTACCACTGCTTGGCGGCAGTGTTATGTGGCTGTTTGGTGATGACTTAAGGAGTTGTTGCTTCCCAATAGTGTTTAGGAGCACAGTTTGTAACAAAAGTTAAATCAATTTTACTGTAAAGCAAGACTCGCCTATGTAGTTTCTTCATCTTTTTGGCTTGGGGTGGAGGTGAGTACTAATTTAATATTAGCTAAAGTTTGTACTTAGCTTTACTCTTATTAGAACATTTTCACTTGAAATAACAAATCTCATGATACATCTATTATTGGGGACTTGTATTCTTATTTGCTTGATAAAGAAACAGAGGTTAAAGGTCAAATAGAGTTGGTGGAGTCAGGCTTTTTCTAATTTTTCTGATGTCAGAATCTTATTTATCTATTTTTGCATGTTGATGCTTTGTGGTTATGGATAATAATTATAATAGCTGTAATTTATTGAATACTTATATTATTTCATTTAATCATCTTTTCAACACCTAACTGGGTAATATTATCATTTATAGAGGAGAAGAAGATGGGCTTAAAAGAGGTTAAGCACACTTTTGGCAAGCACACTTGTAGTTTAAGTTACGGTCTAGTCATGTGCAGTATGTAGAGGTTACTAGTTCCTCTTAGTAGCAACACGGATAGTTTTAGTGGAATTACTACTCTAGTTTCACCAAATTTTATCTTGCTTTGAAACAATTATTTCAGAACATTCAGAAATGAATGGACTTCTTTTTTGGTGGTGGAGTGGAAGTCGGCACTTGAATGAAACCATTTCTCAGAATTGTTTCTATTGATGTCCCATTTTTGTGGGTGCAGTTTCAGAAGATGTCGTTGGGTTAATGGTGTGAGTGTATAATATCATGCATAGAAATGATGTCTAAGTTCTAGAGCCAGACGGCTTGTTCTTTACCACATCTATTCTCTACTGGTGCACAAGTGCCAAAAGATGGCAATAGAATTGTGTGACTCTCAACAATTTTCTTTCCTAAGATAATGTCAATGTCTTGCAAACAATGGGATGTGGAGGAGCTGAAGTGGTGAGATTAAAGCCATTCTTGTCACCCCAATAGGATACATGGAGAGGCCATAGTTTTTTTTTTTAATGCAATTTTATTGAGATACGGTCATTCACACACCACACAATCCATCCAAAGTACACAATCAATGGAGGCCACAGCTTTTGTGTTTGAGTGCCATTTGGATTAGTATTGTGGAAAGCAACAAGGTTTTCATTGTGAGCCTTCATTTTTCCATAGTAAAAAGCTTCTGAACATTCGTTCAATGGTGCAATAGAGTATTGTTTCTCCTTTTTCTGGAATAGCAAAGCCAATAGAACTTTCTGACAGACGGAAATGTCCTATACCTGTGCTGTTGAAGATGGTAGCCACTAGCAACGTGTGGCTATTACTGAACACTTGAAATGTGCTAGTGTAACTGAGGAACTGAGGTTTTAATTTAATTTAAGGTAATGTAAGTTTAAATGTAAATAGCCACACGTAGCTTGTGGGTTCTATATTAGGCAGCATAGCTCTAGGATGTAACTGAGATGGCCTGGTTCTCTAAGGAAGCCCCAAATGCCAGCTGCTTAGGGTGAGAATGAGGTGTTTTCACCAGTGGGTTTGTTATTTTTTGCCTCTTAGGGAAATGTCTCCTTTGCTTTTCCTTTCTGTGAGCAATAGGGTTCACAGGGCTGGCTTAAACACCTTTGGCAGTTGACAGTATGATGTTCTGGGATTTAATCCTTAACAGGTTTAGAGGGCATAGAGCTCATACCCTCCCTTTCTTTGCCTCCCTGGACAGTGACACAAGGGTGTGCAGCATCACAACATAGAAAACTTTGAATTGGTAACTGAATTTACTGAGAAGGGTGCCACTGCCCACTGCCCCCCGTGCTTCCTTCATCTTCTATTCCACATGTGGGTTCCTAAGTGTGAATAGCAGAGTGGCAGAGAGCTGGAGCAGGGGTGGTGTTGGTGTGGAATTCACACAGTGGAATTTCACTTATGCACTTGTGAAAGGTTTGGAAGGAGGGCGACAGTCTGCTCTCTGTTAGAATGAGCTATTCAGTGAAAAGTTAAAGTGTAAGTGCTTTTACCAGAAAAGTATTCAGGGTAAGTGATGGAATGGGGTAATCTGGGGATAGTGATGGAAGGTCAGAGCTAATGGTACCTGCTTCATTAGGTTTTTAAATCACAGGATCACAAGATAAAGGCCTGTGACCTCATTTGGCATGTAAGCACGTAGATAGATCATTAGATCTATCTATCTATCTATCTATCTATCTATCTATCTATCTATCTATCTATCTATATCTATCTATCATCTACCATAATTTGTACCAATAAAATGAACCACAGATTTGTTCCTTATCGTTCAAAATACACTGAGCAGCTACTATGCCAAGTGCTGGTGTTAACTGAAGAGTCTAAGACAACATATAATCTCTTATCATGAAGCTCTTAATTTAGTAGGTGAGACATATACATAAACTAAAAAATTTTCAATTTCAGAGAGGTGATATAGGGCCTGTATTTAACCACTTCTGGCATTAGACTGTGTTCAAAGCCCTGCTCCACCACTTTCTTATAAATGAAAGCAAGTTACTTAGTATTTACTAAGTCTTAGTTTATTCATATGCAAGGGGTTATGATAATAATATCTACTTTATGAGGATAGTATGAGGATTAAGTAAAGCCCTTAAAAGGCCAATCCTTGCACACAGTGAGTCTTAACTATATATTAGCTATTATTTTTTAAATGCCATTTATTTTTATACATTTTTAGGTAAAATTTATATTCATTGAAATGCCCAGATGTTAATGATACATTTCTTGAACAAGTGAATACACCTGTATAACTCACATCAATGTATAGAATATTTTTATCACCCAGAAATTTCTCTCATTTTCCTTACCAGTCAATCCCCTGCCAGAGGCAACCACTGTTGTGAATTTTTTCACCTTTTCTAGAGTTTTTTTTTTCTGCCTCTTCTACAACTTCAAATAAATGAATTATACAGTATGCACTCTTTTGTATCACTTATTTATTTTTGAATAGGTAATATAATCACATGCTTTGAAATTAGGAAGGTACAGAAAGATATGCAGTAAAAAAGTCACCTTCCTACCCCTGTTCTTCAGTCACCCCATCTTCCTCCCCTGAAGCAACAAATGTTATTAGCTTCATGTAGGCCCATCTCACAGCTATCATGATTATCATTATAAGTTACAAGGGTTTATACAGGTGTTTGAGAACTCAGATTTTAAAGGTTCCCCAAAGAATTTTGTGACAACCCAG
Source organism: Choloepus didactylus (assembly GCF_015220235.1). Taxonomy (NCBI): domain Eukaryota; kingdom Metazoa; phylum Chordata; class Mammalia; order Pilosa; family Megalonychidae; genus Choloepus; species Choloepus didactylus. The sequence goes on from NC_051308.1 coordinate 149,676,742, forward strand.
TTAAAACAATCCACAGTTAGTTTAAAAATAACTGGAGTTATTCTTTAGACCATGATTTCAAATGTCAAATTATTCTAGTTATCTTTTTGTGACTTAGGTAACCTTTAAGTCTCATCTAGTTCAAAGTCTAGCATTCTATGTTTCTCATTGATTGAACAAATGTATATTTAATGAATATGGTGACAACAGCCTTAAACCAAGCAAAACCAGCTCCTGGCCTCATAGAGTTGTTAGTCTAGTGCGGGAGACAAAAATTCACCAAAATAAGCATATCATTACATTTTCAGTGCAATGTGGTAGGAGAATGGGTCTAAGGTAGAAAGGTCAAAGGGTCTTTTTGGACTGGTAGACCAGAGCTGAGGTCAGAAAGATGAGGATATACGGATCAAAAGCAGTGGGTTCTCTGCCCAATGCACTAAAATGACAATTCTTGAGACCTAATAGACAACAGCGTTAATATGATGATGGGTGTGATTTTTAGTATTATAATGAGAAATACATCACTTATAGGTTAATGTTTAAGCTACTGCACATGTTAGGTGGGCCCATTTTGTTTAGATCCAGCTTCTTCTATCAAGATAACCTTGGAATTGGGGTGGGTTAGTTCTGGGCTGACTCAAGGCCTTTCATTAGTAAATATTAGGGGCTGTGTTTAGTGATCATATGACCGTAATGTTGAAAAACCAGATAAAAGGTGCATAGTGAGGGTCAGTCACAAGGTTTTTACAATCACAGGATCACAAGATAAAGGCTATATTGTTATGCAATCATTATCGGAGATCAAGGTGGCTGGATCACAGTGCAGAGATTTCAGGTATTTCCTTCTGTCTTCTCTAATATACCAGAAAGTAAAAAGGAATATCTGTATAATGATCCAGTGATCATAATCATCTCCAAAATCCTAACTTCTTAGTTACAGGGGTTGGAATAGCTTTCCAGGCACAGAACAAAGCATATGCATATACTCTGTGGAGGGAGGAAGGTGACAAGCAGTAGGTATTGGAAGAGGCAAGTGTGGCTGGACCTGAGAGTGCAAGGTGGAATGTGGTGTGAGGTGGAGAGGTGGGCAAGGATCCTGACTATTTACAGGGCTTGGTAGTTCAATGATTTTGTCTAAGACAATGGGAAGCTTTTGAAGTGGTTTAAGCTGGGAGTGACAAAGTTAACACTGTGTTTTGAAAAATCTCTCTGGTTCTTAAGTGAAGAGTTTAGAGTCCCAGAAAGGTGACAGTAGCTTGAACTGGGGTGGTGGAGGTGGAGGAGATGGAGAGAAGAGGAAAGATTCAAGCGAAAATCTGGGGGGTATAATCAACAGAATTTCCCAATTGATTGAATATGAGGGAAGGTGAGGGAGAGATGGATTAAGAATGCCTTGGTTTTCTTAGACAAGATGGATTCTGTTGCAATGAACTTGTTAATTGAAATCGACTTTAAATAATGGTGTGACCTAAAGTTATATGCAAAATTTTACCTCAGATAAAATTTTCAGTTTTCAAAGTTCTAAGCTGGGTGGAGGGCATGGCTTTACTTTATGTATCTCCATATTTCCTAACCTTGCTGAAAAAAATGAAGAGCTTTTTTTTTTTTTTAGTATTTAACAGTGGAACCCCTCCTGGGGATTCTCAAAAATTTAAATTAGAAAATAACTGGAGATATCTGTAATTGCTAGGCCAATGATTTGGGAATTCTTGTGCTGATTATTACCATCATTTCGTCATTTCTAAATGTTTAATGTAAGTAGATTACATTGTCTTTATTATTTTTCCTGCTTGTTTTTCCCAGGATAGGACCAGAATTAGGTTATTTCTGTCCCAAACTAAGTACTTTCCGTCTAAGAATTTCTTCGTTGGTTGGGTGGTTGCCGTGTGGATCTCACATACTTGTGCCCAGGTTCTGCCCCCTGCCGGATTATGCGCAAAGCCAGTGTTCCCAGACGACTGAAGGTAGAGTGCTTTGCAAACACAAGTGCCATTTACATGCTGATTGTTGTTTTAGAGAATGACCTAGGCCGCCTCTTTGGAGAGCCAGGGGTGGCCTTTCACAGCCTGCTTGTCCGCGCGGCTGGCCCGCCGCCCCGGAGACAGGCGCGTGGGCCGTGCGGCGGTGCGAAGCCCCCAGCCCTAAGCACAGGGGTCAGATTAGGCCCCCGAGGGGGTGGGCCATCCGCAGCTTTAACATGGAATGGGCGGTTCAAGTGACTGAGGAAGTCAGTAATTTGCAGGGCTGAGGACTGGTGCTTTGAAAGAGATGCAGAGGAGAGATTGGGATTTCCCCGCCTCCGCTACACTCCGTCCAATCCCTTCCGCTTCTTCTTTTCTCCGCGGGCCGGCCGGGCCTCTAACCTGCTCGAGCACTTTATGCGGTAGAGGCGGCCGGGTCTCTTTAAGGCCCTGTCGCGCCTGCGCTTTCGGCTTTCCTGACGCGGCCGCGCCGGACCCTGTAGGAGTTGACGAGCGGACGAAAGGTTGGCGGTGGTTGATACAGCGGCAGCGCGGGGAGGGGTGGGTGCAGGTCGGGAGCAACCCTGAGAACTGGAGTGAACGCGGCTGGGGCGCCAGACCGGCCCGCAGATCCGGCGGCGGGGCCGAGGCGCTGGGACGCGGCGGTGGCGCGGCTGCCGTCTGGATGGGAAGTTAATGTTTACGGCAGAGTCCACCCAACGTCTCCAAGGTGAGGGGCACCGCGCCAGGCCGGGCGGGCCGCAAGCCTGGGCCCCGCGGGGACGCACGGCGTGCCGGGGCGCAGCGGGCTAGGGCCGCAGACAAACTTGCGGCGCTAGCGAGGCGGGCGCGGCGGGTCCCGCTGGGGCCTAAGTTCCCTGTGCTAGCCTTCTCTCCTGCGCCGGACCGCGGCTCTCTTTCCGCGGGCTCTGGAGAAGAAACTAACAGGCTGGTCTTCCTGCGGAGTCTCAGGGAGGTGGAGGGGACGGTGCAGTTTCGGGGGGCGCTTCCCCGTAAATCCTGTAGAGAATACTGACCGTTCATCTCCGCCCTCGAGACCAAAAGTCAGTTCTCTCTGGGTGACCTGAATGGGTGAGACCTCCTGCGCCCCTTGCTTGCAGAGTTGCCTTCTGTTTAGCCTCCTGGGATTCTGCGCATGTCCGTTCTCCAGGCAGGTGATGGGCAAGCCAGGTGTGCCAGGTGACTTCCAAAGATGCACTTGGGACGCGTTTATACCCGTCACTGAATCACCTTATGACTAGCGGGGCAAGCCTCAAATTAACCGCAAGATTTCCGGTAGGTTGGATTGTGGTGTTCGTGTTTGGTTTAGAGTTGCTGTGATTTCTTTTGTGTTTCTTTTTATCATTTGGGCGTCTTAGACCATCTGAGTTGGCATCCTTTCTCCCAAAGAGTTAACCAAAACTTTTGGAATGGTTCCCTCACGTTCTTGCTATCTATCGCCGTTAGAGGTGATTATGAAAAGCAGCATTTTATTGCAAAATAATCTCTTCTTTGGGTTACAGTGTAGAATAATAAACTTCTTTCTTTTCTGTAAGAAGGAATTCCAGTGCTTTATCATCTGTTGGTAGTTTACCTTGTTTCTGGGCTCCTGTGTTAGTGGCTTTCTTGATTTTTAATCTTATTAGTAAAAATTTCGTCAATTTTACCAGAAGTTCTTTTTCTATTCTAAAGTGCTAGCCTTAAAAATATTTCTGAGAACTCCGTCAAAGAAATCTAAGAAAACTTAATGAAGCATAATATACAGAAAAAGTGCACAGTTAGTGTGTGCAGGTAATAAATTTTTACTAAGTGAACCACCACTGCATAGATCAGGAAATAGAATATTAGGTTGGGGTATATACCTGGGAGTGGAATTGCAGGTTTGTAAGGTATGTGAATGATCAAATTTTAGTATTAGATAATGTTGAACATTTTTCCAGAGGAGTTGTATTCTAGTTCCCCCACATCCTTGCTGATGCTTGTCAGTTTCTAAAAATTTGCTATTCTGGTAGAGGTGCAGTAATACCCTGTTTGGTTTTATTTTGTATTTTCCTGGTGATTGAGGCTGAGTTTCTTTTATTAGCTGTTTATATGTTCTCTTTTGTGAAGTGTCTGTTAAGGTTTTTTTGCCCAGTTTTCACTGGGGTTTTAAAAATTGATTTGTAATTTTTTAATCTGGATGAGTCCTTTCTCAGGTATATATAATTTCCACTCTATATTTTGCCTTTAGATCTTTTATGATGGATAGAAATTCTTAATTTTAATGAAATATACATTATCAGTCTTTTCCTTTATGGTTACTGCTTTTTGTATCCTGCTTTAAAAAAAATCTGTGTGTAGCTTAAGAATATGAAGCCTAAGAATTTCCTGTATTACCTTATAGGAGTTTTATTGCTCTACTTTTCACATTTAAGGTGTACAATTTACAATAAAGTCCGTATGAATTGTAGGGATCAATTTTGACTTTTAATCATATGGATATCTATTTGACCCAGCATCAGGAATTCAAAATACCATCCTTGCCTCTCTGCACTGCTGTGGCACTTATTTATAAATCAGGTGATTGTATACGTTTGGGTGTGTTTCTGGACACTCCATTCTGTTTCATTAGTCTATTTGTTATCCTTGCACCAATATAACTGTGTTAATTAACGTAACTTTATCATAAGCCTTGTTATGTAGTGGCATATGCTCTCTAGCTTTGTTCCTTAAGATTGTTTGGCTGTTCTTGGCTCTTAGCATTTCTGTATAAATTTCAGAGTCAGCTTGTCAATTTCCACAAATTTTGGAAATTAGGATTGCATTGAATCTATGGAAGAGAATTGATATGAATATGTTATACCCATTCATTTAAGTCATTTAAAATGTCTCTTAGTAATGTTACATAGTTTTCTGTGTAGAAGTCTTGCACATCTTTTGATAGATTGTTAGATTTATGCTTAGGTATTTGATGTTTTTAATGTAAATAATTTTAAACATCTGTGGCTAGTATATACAAATGCAACTCTTTTTGGGGGGTGGGGGGTGGGGGCAGACTCTGGGACTACTTTAAAGCAAATTCCAAACATCATTTTTCAATAATTCTAAGTCTTCATTCTTCATTCAGAATCTAGATCAAATTGCACTTTGTATGTTCTAGTTTCCAACGAAATTTTGCATGGTATTTATTTATTTGTTCTGTGCATGGTATCTCCAGTGTCTGGCACCAAAGATTTATAGAGCGTTTAGTGTATTGCAAGTCTCTGTGTTAAACTAGGGATACAAAATTGATTAAGATGCTGTCCCTGCCCTTAAGAAGCTTAGAGTCTAGGAGGATAAAGACCATTATTCTTCACAGGGAGGTGCTCTGATGGTCTGGCAGGGAACAAAAGGGGCATCTAAATCAAACTAGGGGGTATATGCCTGGCTCCTAGTGTTCTGAGAACTAGGGAAGTGAAATGGGCTGTGGGTGGGGCTGCTGTTCACTATACTTACTTCTGCATAATGCCTTCACTTTCAGCCTTGAACCTCACTCCACCCTACTCGAGTCTGGAGTCTCTCTTGGTCAGTGTTTTCTGATGCTAAATTGATGAAAAAATGGGAATGGTGGTGGGAAAGGGAACCTGGAGAGCCTAACTGTACCCCATCCTGTCTTTAAACCACTTCCCTTCTCTTCAGCCCCATGTCTCTCCTCCACTAACCGTATACCTAGAGACCCTCAAATCCAAATCCTGAGACTCTCTGAGTTTCTGTGAGTGAGACAAATCAGCTTGTTTCTTGACTGCATTCCCTTGTGCAGTCTTATAGGTTGCAGTTTCCTTCTCTATTCATTCATGGATTTGTCCATCTCTTCTTGTTTCATGATTGCCGTATCTTCTCTTAGCCGTCTGAGGATGTTGATGGTAGTTTCTTTAAAGCTTGCTTTTCCTTGCATAGTTTGTTCCTTTCAAGTTACCTTTTTGTCTGTTTAGTTCTCTCAGCAGAAGAGGCCCTCCTTCTACTGGTAATCTTTACCTGTCTGCTCATGATTAAGAGCCAGTTAAAAACTGGTTGGAAGCCCTGAGTTTATAGGTGGAAACTCATTGACTACTCCCTCCTCATTGACTTCAAGTTCAGCTGTAGACTGGAGTCAAAGGCAGTGGGTCTCAACCTGACTGAACATTAGAATCACCTGGGAGCTTATAAAAACTAGCGCATATTGCTCTCTAGACCAAATACATCAGAATCTCTAGGGGTAGGACCCAGGTAACAGTATGTTTAAAAAAATTTACGTGTGATTGCATACAGTGAAAGGTACAGATCTTACATATAAGTTCGATGAGTTTTGACATGTATATACCTGTGTAACCATACAAGATATAGAGCATTGCCAAAACCCTAGATAATTCTGTCCTGTCCCTTCTTCTATCCTCCCTACTCCCTCCTCAGAGGAGACCACTGTTCTGATTTCTACCCCCATAGATTAGCATCAGTATATTTTGAAGCTGACCAGCTGATTCCATTGTGTGGCCAAGATTGAGAAACAATCTTGGACAGTTGGATGCTCTCTCCAATGTCTGTGTCTTTTCTGGTCGTATTTCCCAGAGAGTATCTTCCAGTTTTCTGCTTGGAGGACAGAGGTCTGGTTGCCAGTGTTCTGGGATCTCATTAGAAAAGGGCTGAGTTCTGAGCCATGGAGCGTTTAGTATATAGGGTCACATAATTTGCCATTTTTGTTAGGATACCTACTTCTTCCACTATGTCTGCTTTACCCTTTTGCGAGAATAAATCTCGAGCCTTCACAGTGAGGGTGGGGCAGCCATTTGGCAGCTTGGAGGAGGAGTGGGGTCTAGGTTTCTAACTGTTCAAACAGCTTTCACTGATCCTTCCTTATTTTAGTCCCCTCCTTCTCCCACTTTGTTCTGGCATTTCCTGAGTCTTTTGAGGATTCTGTGGCATCAATTGGGTTCCTTCTTGGTTATCAACCCTACTGGTTTAGGATTTGGCTGTCTTTAAGTTACCACTCATCCATCTTCTTTTCAGCTTCCAAAATTTTGTTGCTGTTGTCTTTTCTTTCATTTTCTGTGTCCTTATGGTTTGTGTCTTAAAAACAGAATAAAGCAATAACAACAAAAGTTTCCTTATCCTTGTTCTAGTAGGATTTGGGAGAGAGCAAAATTAGATGTACATTCAATCTGCCATCTTAGCCTGGAAGTCTGTCATCTGTTTTCCATTATAAAAAATGTGTGGCCATCTGCTCTCCACTGTTATGTCCTCTTTGTGGGGTTATACATTAAAAAAATTTTTCTTACTATTATTTAAGTAGAGTGTCAGGAGGGAGAGGAACTAAAAATTGGATCAATCTGTCATTTCTCTTGAAGTCTCAAAATTCTTTTTAGAAGTACTCATTGTCCCAGAATCTTAACGTCTCAGGATTGAAAATGACTTTAAAGATAGTCCAGCCTAATGAGCTGTTTGATACTTCCTGTAAAGTAATTGTTCGTCCTCAAATGTGGGAAACTCATGGTAAAGAGGAAGTGAGTAATTAGAGTGACTGGAGAAATGGATTTTTTATAAAATGCTTCTGAGGCTGGGCTATGGACTTCTACAAGGGGTCTGGCAATCCATATGTGCATTAAATAATGTTTATTGCATGAATAAATAATAGTTTTTGCATATTAGTAATGTATAATAAAGATTATTAAAAATAAGTCATGGTGGTTTTGTTATTTCAATCAATAATACTTAAATCCAACTATTATCACTGGGGGAGGAAGTACCAGAATTTTTAATTTTAACAAAAGGGTCTATAACAGGAAAACTTGGATATTATTGCTAAAGATAATGTTGTGGGGATCTTTAAAATTTTTTCACTTTAAATTCTTAATAAGTTCTGTAAAACATGAAAGTGTGCTTACCACTGTGTAAAATTCCCACTGGCCTTTTCCCACCCCCATAAATTAATTATTTTACTTTTGTGTTTGCATATTAAATTCAAGATATCAACCCAAGATGACTTGACAGTGTGGTGTGATAGTCGTCCCTCATTGGGAACATGTGTTAATTAATTTGTGCTTTATATAGGGAGTGTGTTGACTGTGGCCTATATGTTTGCTCAGAAAGGGTCATCGTTCTCATTATTACAGCTTGCCTGGTGCTCTAATTTGTTGCTGTTTCCAGCTCTTTATCACTATTTGAATTTGTACCTCAGGAGAGCTTCTCATGCCTGTGCTGTTTGCAGTGCCTCTTTTTAAGTGGCTGAAGACAATATGGGTTTAATGCTTGTTAATTGTTCTTTGTATTCCCTCAACCCTTGCAGTTATACTGTGAAATGTGTTCCCTAAAGCTGGTAAAACTAGCTATTATCTGGATCTTTCTTGTTGGTTTTGCTATTCAGTGTCTTTTGAGTTCATTTTTAGGACTCTGTCCTTGAGGAACTGTTAGCTAGGTCCTGTGTTCTTGGAAGAGACCTTGGCGAAAGATAATAACAGAACTAGCTTTATTATAGATGATTGCTTTTTTGTTTGTTTATAGTAAAGTATAAGCACTGATACAGAAGTAAGGATGAGGATTTTGTCTTAACTTTGAGTTGGTGCTCTAATGATTAGTTGCTCTCTTTTTTGGCCTGATACAGATCTTTTGTTATGTTCAAAAATGTATCCAGCATTCTTATAAATTATGCTAGTAAGTTTGTAGAACAGTGTTAACAATTACTGGATGAAATTGTGGCTTTAATGAACAATTATATAATATGATATGAATTAAATTCCTGAGAAAGAAGAAAAATATCTTCAGAAGACTGGACCATAATTTGATGTTGAGAAGATAGACCTTGAAGTAAATTGAGAATGAATTTTAGCGAAAATGCATTTGAATATTTATTTAAAATACATGTTATAGTTGAGTGCAAAATTAAAGATTCAACTTGGCTGCCTTTTTGAAAATATGGAGGAACTTCTTTTCTATTGCCAGATGAACAAGCTTATAAAGGTGTTAAGTATGATGATACATTTACTTTTAACATACAGATCAGAAAAATGAGTCATATCTGATCTAGAAATTTAATAAAGTTATAAATATTGTAGATATGTCATTAATAATGACCAAAGATAACACATACTTAGCACATCCTATGCGTCAAGCATTTTGAGGAAATGGTAATCTGTTTTACATAGACAGAAACCTTTGTTCTCATAAAATTTACAAGCCAGGGGAAGACAAAGTTGATATATTCTTGTTTATGAGCGACGTGATAATTTTAAAAAATGGCTAATTTGCTGATAATTGTTTTTTTTATTTTTTATTTTATTTTATTTTTTAAATAAATCTGGAGTTTTATAACTAGTAAGGAAAAATGCTGAGTGAAGTACAAGTTTTAAATCTTAATATTTGCTTTAAATTGTTTTGAGGTAAAATTTGAATATAGTAAAATGCACAGCTTTTAACTATACAGTTCAATGCATTTTGATAAAGGTGTACATCTGTGTAATCCTGCTCCCCGCAGTATAGTCCTTTAATGTTTCCTTTAATCACTCCCCACTGTTCTGATGACTTTTATCATAGATTGGTTTTTTTGATCTTGAACTTCACATAAATAGAATCATACAGTGTGTATTCTTTTGTGTCTGGTTTCTTTTGTTCCTCTGACATTCATCCATTTTGTTGCATGTATACTTAGTTCTTTTTAATCACTGAGTAGTAACCCATTGTATGACTGTTACACATTTGTTTATCCATTCTCCCATTTGGCTCTTTTTTTTTTTTTAATTCAGTTTTATTGAGATATGTTCACATGCCATACAGTCATCCATGGTGTACAATCAACTGTTCACAGTACCATCATATAGTTGTGCATTTATCACTCTAATCAATTTTTGAACATTGTCCTTACACCAGAAAGAATAAAAATAAGAATAAAAAATTAAAGTAAAAAGAACACCCCAATCATCCCCTTGATCCCACCCTATTTTTCATTTAGTTTTTCTCCCCATTTTTCTAGTTATCCATCCATACACTGGATAAAGGCAGTGTGAGCCAGAAGGTTTTTACAATCACACTGTCACCCCGTGTAAGCTACATAATTATACAATCGTCTACAAGAATCACGGCTACTGGGTTGCACTTTGACAGTTTCAGGTATTTTCTTCAAGCTATTCCAATACACTAAAACCTAAAAATGGATATCTATATAGTGCATAAGAATGCCCTCCAGAGTGACCTCTCGACTCTGTTTGAAATCTCTCAGCCACTGAATCTTTATTTTGTTTCATTTTACTTCCGCCTTTTGCTCAGGAAGATTTTCTCAATTCCACAATGCTGGGTCCAGGCTCATCCCTGGGAGTCATATCCTGCATTGCCAGGGAGATTTACACCCCTTGGATTCAGGTCCCATGTAGGGGGTCCCATTTGGCTCTTAAGAGTAAAGCTGTTATGAACATTTGACTACGAGTCTTTTTGTGGACATACATTTTCATTTCTCTTGGATAAATAACTAGTGATGGAATTTCTGGGTCTTAGGTAGGTGTACTTTTAACTTTAGAAGATATTGCCAATTACCAGCAATCTGAGAAGTCTAGTTGAGTGACAAATCAAAATTGAGTTTCAAAAAGATTATTCTGTGCAGCCAGGCAAAAGACTCAAGGTAGGAAAAACACACAGGAGGCTCCTGAAGTTATACAGTTGGGAACTGATGTAATCCTGCTCCAAGGAATTAATAGGGAAGTAGAGAAGATTATGGGTTGTAGGGCTAGAAGGAATGGAATCTTTAGACTTGGTATGTGGGGTGGGGATAAGAGGGGTTAAGTGACCCCTGTGTACCTGGCCTAGGCTGCTGGATATTGCATGCCAGTCATTAATAGAACACAGTGGAGGAGCAGGTTTGGAGGGAAGAGGTGATTGAGGTAAAAGGAAGTAGATAAGGTAATTCTGGGAGTGTGTGTCCTGAGGAGAGAGGCTAATACGGAACTTTGAGGGACCATTGACATTTAAGAGATTAGCTGATAAAAAGGACTATGCAGAAGAACAGAGGAGTAGCTACTGCAGAAGGAAAACCTGGAAAGTTATCTAATGGAAGCTAAACTATAGGACTTTGAAGGGGGGGGGGGGGTTGAATGTTGCTTTGAGTATAAAAAAGTATATTTTCCTTGGAGGCCAAATTTTTTTATATGTTAAAACTTAAAATGAAGTATCACTTGACCCAGCAGTTGTACTTCATGAATGAAATCCCGGAGAAACACACAAAGTGTAGAAAGACATGTTTAGAAGTATAACTGGCACCTAATATGTAATAGTAAAAAATTAGAAACAATCCAGGTATCCATCAGTAGAGGACTGGTTAAATAAAATATGGTACATTCCCATGATAGAGTACTGTATAGCTGTTGGAATATAGTAGCTTTATTTATACTATATTAGTTTCCTGTTGCTGCTGTCACAAATTAGCACAAATTTACTGGCTTAAAACAACACAGATTTATTCTTTTATAGTTCCGGAGGCCAGGGGTCTGAAATATTTCACTAGACCAAAGTCTAAGCAGGGCTGGTTCTTTCTAGAAGCTTTAAAGGAGAGAATCTGTTATCTTGCCTTTTTCTGGTCTTGGAGCTTCATTCCTTGTATTCCTTACAGTGTGTTCTTTGGCCCCTTCCTCTGTCTTCAAAGCCAGCAGCATAGCATCTTCAAATTTTTCTTTTTGTATCTTCACATCACCTTCTCTCTCATACAGACACTTGTGATTACATCAGGTCCAACCCAGATAATTGAAGATAACCTCTCCATCTCAAGATCCTTAACTGACTCACATCTACAGGGATTAGGACTAGGATATCTTTGGGAAGGGGACATTAATCAGCCCATCACATATACTAATAAGGACAAAAGATCAAGATCAAGGTACATTAAGTAAAATTATTCTCCAAGAAATATGTATGTCTAATTTTTTAAAAAATACATACATACTTATATACCCATGTCATCACATACATATGTGTGTATACATATATGCGTGTGTATGTAAAAGAAATCTTGATGAATTCTGATAAATACACATCAAACAGCCAACAATGGCTGTCTTTGAGAGTGGGATTACAGGGTACATGGACTTCCCTTTTTTCTTTTTTTTTTTTCTGTGATACTAGAATTTTTAATTAAAGTGTGTATCATACTGAGCAAAAACGAGGGTCTTGGTGAGTGACCTTGGTAAGTGTGGTTTCAGTAAAATGTTAGGGTAGAAGCCAGATTGCAGTGCAAAAGTTGGAGGTGAGGAAGGGGGAGAGTGAAAGCTAAGCTGCTTACCTGTTGCATGGCTATGGGGCAGTGGGCACTGTGACAAGGGTTTACTTAGGGAGATAGCAGAGCAACATGTTTCGAAAGTTGAAAACTGAAACTGGGAAAAAGCACCTGAGTTCCAAGAGAGAAGGGACATTCAAAAAGCTTGAGGCCTGAAGTCTCCCGAACTTGGTCTGAAGACCTGTGGCAGGTGAGAACTAGAGAGTTGTGGAATGGGGAGTAGTGAAGTTTAAATTGTTTTTGTTTTCTTTAATATTATCAGATTTTTTAAAAAACTGTTGTAACCCTTAATACTTCTTTGGTATCTTCTGAATTAAGTTATTACATTACTGTGGAAATTTAATCTTGCTGGTGTACTCTCGTTGTGTTGACTTGTCCCAGAAAAATCTGATTGTTTCTGTAGTGTATTATATGAGATTCTGGATTAATTTTCTGTTTTATTAAAAGTGTAACTTTTGGGGGATTTTTTCCTGTTGTCATCGAGACTATCATTGCATTAAGAATCTGTTTATGTAAGTTTGTTTCAATTTTCTTTTGACTCTAAAATGTAAAATCAGGTAAGAGGTATCATGCATCCCAACTTTCCAACCTTCTTTCAAGTTCGTGACAAGGAAACTAAGGTTCAAAGATTTTAAATAACTTGTCAAGGCTACACATCTTGCTACTAGAATCTGGTGCTTTACCTTGCTGAGATATTAAGGACCTTTAAATAATTTTCATATATTTCCTTATGTCCAGTTTTCATTAAGATACATTTTTGCTCTCATAATTTCATCACTCTTTATCAGTATTAGTGCAATTAAAAGTAATTAAAATCATTGGCATTAAAACAGAATTTTTAGGCCTTTGCATGATTTATGCACTATTTACCTATTTGGAGAATTACACTGAAGATTTTTATTGCTATTTTAGGACTTTTGAAAACAATTTTTTTCTTTTTTTTTGTAATTTTATTGAGATCTATTCACACACCATACAAACCATCTGAAGTATACAATCACTGGCTTGCAGTATCATCACAAAGTTGTGCATACATCCCCATGATAAATTTTAGAATGTTTTCATTACTCCAGAAAAGAAATAAAAATAAAAAAGAAAATCTAAATCCTCCTATACCCCTATTTCTCCCTATTATTGACCCATAGTGTCGGTGTGGTATATTTGTTACTGTTAGTGAAGAATATTAAAATATTACTGTTAATGATAGTCCATAGTTTGCAATTGGTGCATATTTTCCCATATACCCCTCTATTATTAACTGCTTGTAATAGTAGTGTACATTTGTTCTAGTTGATGAAAGAACTTTTTTATGTTTGTATAGTTAATCATAGACATTGTTTACCACAAGAGTCACTGTGTTATACATTCCCATGTTTTAACCTTCAACTTTCCTTCTGGTGAACATGACTCTAAACTTCCCCCATTCACCACATTCACACACCATTCAGTTCTGTCAGTTACTCTCATGGTAACGTGCTTTCATTACCTCTATCCATTTCCAAATGTTTAAATTCGACCTAGTTAAACTTTCTGTACATATGAAGCAATTGCTCCCCATTCTTTAGCCTCATTATATATACTGGTAACCTATATTCTATATTTTATGTCTGTTTACATATTATAATTAGTTCATATCATACAATATTTGTCCTTTTGTGTCTGACTTATTTTACCTAACATAATGTCCTCAAGAAAATGTAATTCATTTTTCTTTAACTTTTTATTTTGAAGTAATTTCACACTTACAGAAAAGTTGCAAAAATAATACAGAGAATTCCAGTATACCTCCTACCCAGATACCCAGATTTACTAACTTTTAATATTTTTCTACATTTGTTACATCTATCAAGTCATCTTCTAAGCATTTGAGAGTAGGTTGCATATATTGTGCTCCTTTAACACTTAATATTTCCTTATATATTTCCTAAGAACAAGGATAATCACTTATGTAACCACTATTTAACATTTGGTATGGAGTGACAGTGCTTAACACACTTTTTGACACAGTGCTTGATATATTGTGTATACTAAAAGATTTATACATTATATGATACATTATAAGAGGTACTTGTTCTGAATTTGTACATTTTAAAAGACTAGACTGAAACGTAAGAAAACTGTGTGTGGATATGCTTTTTTTTTTTCCTTCTTCTTTTAAATAATTGCGTGCTTGTGATAATGGGAAATCCTTGCTGTCTCTGATCCAAGACTAGATTGGGGTCAGGGAACAGGCTTAGCTTTTCACTCATGAACTTGAACACCTTAGCTATATGAATTTCAGGTGCAGTTCAGATGGTCAAATTTTGGTTATCCAGTGCTTTTATTCGGTGTATTTTAGATGGCATTGTCTCCTACCAGTTTTAATACAAAACTATTAGTGGGAAAATGACACCAGTAATTTGGCAATAAAATGAAATACTTGATGTAATAATAATTCTGGAAAATCTGAGGGATATTTTTCTTCCTCTAGGAAGGAAAACAACCTTAAATTTTGCTGGCAATATAGTAAAATACTGTGTTGCAAAGAATTTGGTAATGTAAGAATTGACAGCTGGAAAAGAGGTGAAGTAGTATGGTGTAGTAGAAAGAGAAAGGGTTTTGCTTTGTGTTCTGAGACTAAATCTTTCCGAGTCTTTCTTTTTGAGAAAAATGTGTAATTTGACATTTGCTGTGCAAATTTGGTTATAAGAAGTGGACATAAGAGATGTAAAGTACCTAGAATAGTGCCTGGCATATATTTTGGTGCTCATTATGATTTTGTGATTATGATATTAATAAAAGGAGACTAAAAATATTTCAACCAGATAGCACATAACTAGTATCAGCAATACTCATGGTTTGACTGGGTTGGAAAATGTGTGTGGGTATGTGGGTACTTTTGTGTATAGCTTGTATTTCAGAGCTGTGGCGGTCCAGTAGAACTAGGAAATTTGGTTAGAGAGCGATACATGTGGTACCTTTTAGTGAAGTTCTTTATAGTGAATTTAAGTACAGATTTCCAACTATCAAACCATAAACTAATACTATTGGAGTATTAAATATAAAATGTTGAATATAAACATTTGCAACACAATTGACATTCTATATTTAAAAGATTTTTTAAAGTCTTGTAACCAAGTTAGGTTGTTTGAAATCGAATATTTCTGCTAGCCTTGGTAAGATTCCATTTACCTCTAATATAGACCTGTAGATTAATGTGGTGGCCATTGCTTTATTTTCTCTATTAATTTTTTTTTTCTTTTACAAAAATTTATTTAATTGACTTTATTTTTAGAGCAATTTTAGGTTTACAGAACAATTGTGCAGAAAGCACAGAAAGTTCCCACAGTCTCTGCTCACCCCCCCAGTTTCTTCTATTATTAACATCTTGCATTAGTGTGATATATTTGTTACAATTGATGAACCAGGAGATACGTTGTTATTAACTAAAGTCCATCATTTACTTTAGGGTTCATTCTGTGTTGTACAGTTCTGTAGGTTTTGACAAACATGTAATGTCATGTATCTCCATTATACATCATACAGAACAGTTTCACTGCCCTAAAAATGCCCTGTGCTCTGCCTATTGATTCCCTTTCCCTCCCTCCTACCCCTGGCAACCACTGATCTTTTACTATCTCTATAGTTTTGCTTTTTCTAGAATGTCCTATAGTTGGAATTATACAGTATGTAGCTTTTTCAGACTGACTTCTTTCACTTAGCAGTATGCATTTAAAGTTCCCACGTCTTTTTTTTGCTTGATAACTCATTCTTTTTTTTTAAACAGTTCTATTCATATTCCATACAGTTCATCCAATGTGTACAATCAGTGGCTGTCAGTATAATCACAGAGTTGTGCTTTCATCACCACAGTCAATTTAAGAACAGTCTCACTGCTCCAAAAAGAAAACCCCATACCCCTTATACCCTCCTATTATTGACACTTAGCATTGGTCTGGTACCTTTTTAGTTAATGGAAGAATATTATCATATTTCTAGATTATAATATTATATATAACATAATATATACTATTATGATATTCTAATAGCTTGCATTAGGTGTATTTTCCCATATGTCACCCTATTACATCTTGAAATAGTGATATACGTTTGTTCTGGTTTGTGGAAGAACATTCTTACATTTGTATTATTAACCACCTTTGTTTTGTCCACAGCAGGATTCACTGTATTATACAGTCCCATGATTTATATTCTAGCTTTCCTTCTAGTGACATACATGATCCTAAATTTCCCCTTTCAACCACATCCATAATCCATAATTACATTCCGAATAATGTGCTACCATTATTACCTCTATCCCTTTCCAAACATTTATAATCAACCTTATTAAAACTTCTGCACAAAATAAGCATCAGCTCCCCATTCTCTACCTTCATTCTATCTCCTCATTCTGCAGTCTAGATTTTAACTAAAATCTAGAGTTTGCTCATTATAATTAGTTCATATTAGTGAGACCATAATATAGTATTTGTCCTTTGTTGTCTGACTACACTCCACATAGTGTCCTCAAGGTGGTTCATCCATGTTGTTGCATGCATCAGGACTTCATTCCCTCTTACAGCAGAATAACATTCCATCGTATGTATATACCACATTTTGTTTACACATTCCTCAATTGATGGACACTTGGCTTGTTTCCATCTTTTGGGAATTGTGAATAATGCCACTATGAACATTGGTATGCAAATGACTGTTCAGGGCTCTGCTTTGAGTTCCTGTGAGTATATAGCTACACCTACTAGCACCTACACCTATAGCAGTTCTATACTTGGCTTCCTGAGGAACTGCACCCTGGCTTCCACAGTGGCTGTACCATTTTACATGCCCACCAGCAGTGAATAAGTGTTCCTATTTCTCTACATCCTCTCCAACAGTTGTAGTTTCCTGTGGCCTTTGTAATAGGTGTGAAATGATATCTTATTGTGGTTTTGACTTGAGTTTCCCTAATAGCTCGTGATGTTGAGCATCTTTTCATGTGCTTTTTGGCCATTTGTACTTCCTCTTTGGAAAAATGTTCATTCAGGTCTTTTGCTCATTTTTAAATTGGGTTGTTTGTCTTTTTATTATTGAGTTGTAGGATTTCTTTATGTGCTCTGAATATTAAACCCTTATCAGATATGTGGTTTCCAGATTTTTATCCCATTGAGTATGCTGCCTTTTCACCTTCTTGACAAAGTTGTTTGGAGAACAAGTCTTCAGTTTTGAGGAGGTTCCAATGTTTTGTTGCTTGTGCTTTGGGTGTAAAATCTAAGAAACTATTGCCTACCACAAGATCTTGAAGATGCTTCCCTACATTATCTTCTGGGAGTTTTATGTTCCTGGGTCTTATATTTAGGTTTTTGACCCATTTTGAGTTAGTTTTTGTATAAAGTGTGAGATAAGGGTCTTCTTTCATTCTTTTGGATATGGATATCCAGTTCTTCCAGCAGAATTTCTTGAGGAGACTGTTTTTTCCCAGTTGAGTGGACTTGGCAGTCTTGTCAAAGATCAATTGACCATACATGTATGGGCCTATTTCTGAACTCTCAGTTTGGTTCCATTGTTCAATATATGTCTCTTTATGCTGTTTTGGCCGCTCTAGCTTTGTAATATACTTTAAGATCAGGAAGTGTGAATCTTCTAACTGTTCTTTTTTCAAGATGTTTTTGGCTATTTGGGACTCCTTACCATTCCAAATAATTTGATGGTTGGCCTTTCCATTTCTGGAAAGTAGGCTGTTGGAATTTTGATTGGGATTGCATTGAATCTGTAAATCACTTTGGGTAGAATTGATATGTTAATGATATTTAGTCTTCCAATCTGTGAATATGGAATGTCCTTCCACTTAAGTCTTCTTTGATTTCTTCTAGCAATGTTTTGTGGTTTTCTCAATATAGGTCCTTTACATCCTTTGTTAAGTTTTTTTTCCTAGATATTTGATTCTTTTGGTTGCTGTTGTAAATCTTGATTTCCTCCTCAGATTGCTTGTTACTAGTGTACAGAAACACTACTGATTTTTACATGTTGATCTCTTATCCCGTCACTTTGCTGAACTCATTTATTAGCTCTAGTAGTTTTGTTGATTTTTCAGGACTTTCCAAATATAGGATCATATCATCTGCAAACAGTGACAGTTTTACTTCTTTCTTTCCAATTTAGATGCCTTTTATTTCTTTTTCTTGCCTAATTGCTCTGGCTAGAACTTCTAGTAGAATGTTGAATAACAGTGGTGACAGTGGATGTCCTTGTGTTGTTCCAGATCTTAGTGGGAAAGCCTTCAGTCTTTTACCATTGAGTATGACGTTAGCTGTGGATTTTTCATATATGCCCTTTATCATGTTAAGGACATTTCCTTCTGTTCCTAACCTTTGAAGTGTTATTATCAAGAAAGGATGCTGGATTTTTTTCAAATGCCTTTTCTGCATCAATTGATATGATCATGTTTCCCTTTGATTTGTTAATGTGATGTATTACATTAATTGATGTTCTTGTGTTGAACCACCCTTGCATACCTGGAATAAAACCCACTTGATCATGGTGTATAATTCTTTTAATGTTCTGTTGGATTCAATTTGCTAGTGTTTTGTTGAGGATTTTTGCATCTATATTCAATAGAGAAATAGGTCTGTAATTTTCTTTTCTTGTAGTATCTTTATCTGGCTTTGGTATTAGGATAATGTTGGCTTCATAGAATGAGTTAGGTAGTGTTCCCTCCTCTTCAGTTTTTTGGAAGAGGTTTTTTGGAATGACTGGTAGAATTCACCTGTGAAGCCAACTGGTCCTGGACTTTTTTTTTGTGGGAAGGATTTTGATGACTGATTCAATCTCTTCACTTATGATGGTTTGTTGAGGTCTTCTGTTTCTTCTAGAGTCAATGTAGGTTGTCCGTGTGTTTCTAGGAAATTGTTCATTTCATCAAAGTTGTCTATTTTGTTGGCATATACTTGTTCATAGTATCCTCTTATGATCTTTTTGTTTCTGTGCCATCAGTAGTAATATCCCCCTTCTTGTTTCTGATTTTATTTACTTGCATCGTCTCTTTTTTTACTTTGTTAGTCTAGCTAAGGGTTTGTCAATTTTATTGATCTTCTCAAAGAACCAGTTTTGGCTTTGTTGATTCTGTGTTTTTTTTTTTTTTTTTTTTTTTTGTTGTTGTTGTTGCTCTCAATTTCATTTATTTCTTCTCTAATCGTTATTTCCTTCTGCTTGCTTTGAGGTTAGTTTGCTGTTCCTCCAGGTTTGTGTTAGGTCTTTGATTTTTACCTCTTCTTTTTGACTGTAAGCCTTTAAGACTATGAATTTCCCTCTGGGCACTGCCATCACTGTGTCCCATAAATTTTGATATGTTGTGTTCTTGTTTTCATTTGTCTCAAGACATTTACAGAACTCCCTTGTGATTTCTTCTTTGATGCACTGATTGTTTAAGAGTGTTGTTGATTAACCTTCATATTACTTGTGAAGTTTCCAGTTCTCCACCTGTTATTGATGCCCAGCTTCATTCCATTTTGATCAGAGAAAGTGCTTTGTATAATTTCAGTCTTAAAATTTATTGAGACCTGTTTTGTGGCCCAACATGTGGTCTATCCTGGAGAATGATCCATGAATACTTAAGAAGAATGTTTGTCCTGCTGTTTTAATGTTGAGCATCGTTTCATATGCCATCTGTTTATCTTCTTTGGAGATATGTCTGTTCAACTCTGTTGCCCAATTTTTAACTGGATTGTTTGTTTGATTATTGAGTT
Organism: Choloepus didactylus; assembly: GCF_015220235.1. Taxonomy (NCBI): domain Eukaryota; kingdom Metazoa; phylum Chordata; class Mammalia; order Pilosa; family Megalonychidae; genus Choloepus; species Choloepus didactylus. The sequence continues at coordinate 149,696,646 of NC_051308.1, forward strand.
TTTGAGTTCTTTTTATATTTTGGATACAAGTCCTTTATCAGACAGGTGTTTGCAAATATTTTCTCCCTGTTTGTGGCCTGCCTTTCCATTGTCTTAACAGTGTCTTTGGCAGAGCAGAAGTTTTTAATATTAATGGAGTTCGGCTTATCAGTTTTTTTCATGCATTGTGCTTTTGCTGTTGTGTCTAAAAAATCATTGCTAAACCCAAGATCACCTAGATTTTCACCTGTGTTATCTTCTAACGGTTTTATAGTTTTGTTTTATGTTTAGGTGTTTGATCTGTTTTGAATTAGTTTTTGTGAATGGTGTAAGGCCTGTGTTTAGATTCTTTTCTTTTCTTTCTTTCTTTCTTTCTTTCTTTCTTTCTTTCTTCTTCTTCTTCTTCTTCTTTTTTTTTTTTTTTGGTATGTTGAAGTACAGTTGTTCCAGCATCATTTTTTGTCCTTTCTCCATTGAATTGCCTTTGCTTCTCTGTCAAAGATCAGTTGACTGTATTTGTGTGGGTCTATTACTGTGCTGTCTGTTACGTTGCATTGATCTCTTTACCTGTTCTTTGGCCAGTCCTATGCTGTTTTGATCACTGTAACTTTGTAGCAAGTCTTGAAGTTGGGTAGTGCGAGTTCTCCAACTTTATTCTTCATTGTTTTGTTGGATAGTATGGAGTATTTGCCTTTCCATATAAACTTTGGAATAAGTTTGTCAATAGCCACAAAATAACTTGCAGGAATATTCATCTTTTCTCTTCTCTTCTTTTCTCTCTCTTTTTTTTTTTTTTTTTACTTTTTTTAGAAACTATTGACATTGTTTACAAATTGGGAATGTTTCCTTTTGTGCTAAATGTTAGTTGTTTTTTTTTTTTTAATTTTATTGAAATGTATTCACATACCATACAAACATCCGAAGTGCAAAACAGGTGTTCACAGTATCATACAGTTGTGCATTAATCACCACAATTTTTGAACATTTACATTGTTGCTAAAAATAAAAATAAGACTAAAAATAAAAGTAAAAAGAACACCCAAAATATCTCATACTCCTCCTCCCCTATTATTCATTTCCTTTTTGTCCCCACTTTTCTACTCATTTGTCCATACACTGGGTAAAGGGAGTGTGAGCCATAAGGTTTTCACAGTCACACTAAATGCTGGTTTTAAGTCAGGTAAATGCTAAATATTTATCCAGATCTTGTATGGAATTTGCATTTATATAAAAATTATAAAAAAGGTTTTGTTGATATTCTTGAGATCTTTTTTACACTGTTATTATTGCATAGATCTTGGAGAAGAAGTTAAATACAAGTCTATAGTATGCTGTTTTAAAGAAAGTTGGGAATTTTCATGTGATATGACAATTTCATTTTCAAATACAATTTCCATCTCAATATTTTAGTTATTGAGTTTATTAAATGGGTAATCATGTTAGTTTTGGGCACGCCTTGTAGGTCAAATAAAATCCTCAGGGTCATGACACATTCTCTTAAGAGACAGTTAATTTTAGCTCACTTTTCTATCAGTGATTTACGCTTGTCCTTTTAGGACAGGATATTTAGTATCCTGGTTCTACCATTTGTTAGCTAAAGAATCTTGGGCATGCTTTTATAACCTTCGGTTTCTTTATCTGCAAAATCTACCTCAGGGTTTTTGTTAAGATTAAATAAGAAAATGAATGTAATATCCTGGCATATAGTGATAGTAGTAGCATATCATTTTATTTTGCTTTTCTAAAATTGAGGTCTAGAGATAGGAGAGATCAGAGAGAGAAGGAAATACGCTGTATGCCTGAAGAAAAAAAAATCTCATAGAGAAACTTGTTATATAGACATATAAGGAAAGAGAGTTGTCAGCAGTGTTGCTGTTTCCTGTTTTTTCCCTTTCTCTGTAATTCCTGTTCTTCTATTTTTTGTTGTTGTTTGTTTGTTTTCTGTTGAAGCCAGCACTGTGTATCTTTGCTTCTTCCTTTTCTGTTTGGCAGCTGTTGAGTTAAATGAGTGAAAGTCACAGTGTGAAATTCTTAATGGATATCTGTAGGCTACTTTTGTTTTTTTAAATAATAATACACTTTATTTCTAAAGCAGATTTAAGTTTACAGAAAAATGTGCAGAAATTGCATAGTTCCCATAATACCTCCCTCAATATATATAGTTTCCAGTAATATTAACATCTTGCATCAGCATGGTACATTTGTTACAATTGATTAATCAGTGTTGATACATTTTTATTAACTAAAGTCCATGATTTACATTAGGGTTCATTCTGTGTTTTACAGTTTTATGGGCTTTGACAAATGCCCAGTGTCCTAGATCCATCATTACAGCATTACACAGAATAGTTTTGCTGCCCTAAAATTGCCCTCTGCTATACCTATTCATCCCTCCTCCTCTCCCCCTGAACTCTATAGGCTACATTTTAAAATCTGTACTCGATAGTTATGATGATACTCATAGTATGCAAGACATTGCTTTTATAATACTGATGTCTATATCCTGCATTGCCAGGGAGATTTACACCCCTGGGAGTCAGGTCCCACATAGTGGGGAGGGCAGTGAGATCACCTGCCCAGGTGGCTTAGCTAGAGAGAGAGGGCCACATCTGAGCAACAAAGAGGCACTCAGGGGAGACTCTTAGGCACAATTATAAGCAGATTTAGCCTTTCCTTTTCAGTAACAAGCTTCATAAGGGCAAGTCCCAAGACAGAGGGCTCAGCATACAAAGCTTCAGTCCTCAATGTTTGTGAGAACATCAGCAGTAATCCAGACGAGGAAGTCCAACGCTTCTGCATTTTCCCCCAACCCCTTGGGGGGGTCCTGCATACATATTTTTGTGCTCCGCCCAAATAACTTTGGGATGTGTTGCTATTTCACTCTAACTTCTACAGACCTGCTATATGTTAGATAGCATTTTTAAAAAACCGTCTGTTTCTTCTGGAGAGTCATCATAGTAAGCGGCTGGCTACTAATGCTGCCTTGGCTGTGGCAGTGTGGAACTGAATTTGAAGTCATGATATTTTGGCTTCATTTGGTGCACTTTGCCATTGTTTCCTGGGACTTGGGTTAAGAAAGAGCATTTTTTGGAGAAGACTTTAATTTCAGACTTTTCTCTAGGCATTTTTAACAAAATTTTTATTGTAATATATATACAACATAACATTTTCCATTTTAACCACTTTCAAGTGTGCAATTCAACTGTTTTAATAACATTCACAATATTGTGCTACCATCACCCCCATCCATTACCAAAACTTTTCCTTCACCCCAAACACTGTGTTCCCGGTAAACATTAACTCGTCATTCCCCATCCCACTCTTACCCTTGGTACCCTGTAGTCATCTTTCTGTCTCTATGAATTTCCATTTTCTAGTTATTTTGTCTGAGATCATACCATTCTAGGCATATTAATTGAACCTAAATTTTTACTTTTCATTTTTTAAATTATGAAAGAACAGTAAAGGACTTAAAGGATTTTGAGGTGTATGTAGCAGGAGGCAGAGCTTAAATTATATGCTAATGGATTTCTATTTATAGATTATGGGGAGACAATATAGAATACAAGAAGGCATTTTATCTAATTTTAGAATATCTGTGTTTGAGTCTCACTTTTGGAACTAAATAATAAGTGTCAACCTCTCTGAGCCCGCTTTCTTATTTGAAAAAAATCTTGATTCATTTCTATTAACCCAGCACCCCCTGCCAAACAGCAATTACAGAATACTTGTTTCTCCAGTGCTGGCGCCACCAGTTGCTCAAGCCAGGGTAGATTTTACCCTTGCTTCTTCTCTCTCCCTCATTTTCCACATCATTTCATTAGAAAGTCATTTTGCTTCCACCTCCACAGTATTATCTTACATATATTATTTTTCTTTGTCTCTGCTGCCCACCCTAATCTAAACCATAATTATTTCTCACCTGGATTCCTGTAACAGTCTTCTACCAAGTCTTTCTGCTTCTACTCTTCCTTCCTTATAATCTGTTTTCCATATAGGAGTGTACACTTTTTATAAAACAAAATATCATATTGTTCCTATGTTTATAACCCTAAGTGGCTTCCTATTGCTCTCCAGATAGATTCCAAATTCCTTTCTTAGAAGGCCCTTCATGATTGGGCCTCTGCTGAATTTTCCTTACCAGCTACTGCTCTAGCCTTAATGGCCTCTTCTTAGTTTTTCTAACCTGTGCTATTCAATATGGAGGCCACTAGTCACATGTGACTATTGAGCACTTGAAATGTGTTTAGTCCAATTGAGATGTGCTGTTAAATGTATCATACATACTGGATTTAAAGACTTAGTATTAAAGAATGTAAAATACTTCCTTAATAATTTTTTTATATTATCCGTTGAAATAATGTTTTGGATATAAAGGGCTGAATAAAAAATGATAATTTCAATTTTTTTTAACGTAGTTACTAGAAAATTTACAGTAACTTACGTGACCTGCATTTGTGGGTCACCTTATATTTCCATTGGATGGCACTTTTCTAACCCCCCTTTTTTTTTTTTTCCTCGGGGCCTTTGTACATATTGTTCCCTTTTTTGCCTGGCTCTTTGTACATCTGGCTCTTCCTGTTCATCTCCACGTATTAAATGTTTTTTTTTTTTTTATTACTGTTTCCAAGTCTTTATTTGCAAATAACATAACTGCCTACATAGATAATCTAACAGAAACTGTGGATGAATTATTAAAACGAATAAGAATTCAACAAGGTTGTTGGATACAGTATCAATTTTAAAAAAATAGCATTTTTACCTATCTGCAACAATCAACTATAATGCCCAATTTTTTAAAAGTCCTCATCCATTATCACATCATTATAAAGTGACTAAGGATAATCTAACAAAAGTAGTCCAATACCCATATAAAGATAATCATAAAAACTTCAATGAAAGACTTGAAAGAAACACTCAATAAATGTTTGAAAAAGGTATATGCAATACCCTAAAGTTGAAAATGTCCCCCAATTAAATTCTAGCAAAAATCTCAATATTTTTAAATTAACAAGCTAATCCTAAAATTCACACAGAAAAGCAAAAGGCCAATAATAACTAAGATATTTCTGAAAAAGAAGGACTTCTCCAAATAAAGACTTATTATAAAAGTATATTAATTAAAATAGTGAATTATTGGCATAGGCATACAGTAATAAATGAATGAAGAGAACAGAGATGCCCAGAGACAGACACACATATCCATGGAAACTCACTGGTATTATAACTCATTCGAGAAATGGTGTTAAAACAATTGACCATCTTATTGGAAAAATCCCACTTGACATCACACAAAAAAATAAATTCCAAGTGGATTAAATGCCTAAATAAGTAAAGCAAGCGGAATAAAATATAGAATATCTTCATGATCTTGGAGTATAGAAACATTTTTTTTTTCATTTTTATATTTGTATATTTAGTAACAGTCATTGGCCACTCCAGTTTTTGCCATGTTATACAGTCCCAGTCTTTATCATCTATCTTTAACTCTGGTGTCATACATTCTCCTATCCCACCTCTTTCAGCTGTACTCACAGACATCTTTGTTCAGTGTACTTACAATACCGTGCTACCATCACACAGTATTATGCTATCTATTTCTGGATCTATGCAATCAATCCTAAACATTCTGTACTCCTTCAGCATCAGATGGCTGATCTCTGCCCTCTTTCTATCTCTTGGTCGCCTGTGTTGTCAGCTTTTAACTCCCAAAGTTTGTTCATATTAGTGAGACCATACAGAATCTGTCCTTTTGTTTCTGGCTAACTTCACTCAACATAATGTCCTCAAGGTTCATCCACATTATTACATGATCCATGTCTTTGTTCTGTCTTACAGCTGCATAATATTCCATCATGTGTATATACCACAGTTTGTTTATCCACTCGTCCTTTGATGGGCATTTGGGCTGTTTCCATCTCTTGGCAATTGTGAATAATGCTGCAATAAACATTGGTTTACAAATGTCTGTTTGTGTCTTAAGTTTCAGTTCCTCTGAGTATATACCCAGCAATGGAATAGCTGGGTCATATGGCAAATCTGTATTTAGCTCCCTGAGGAACCTCCATACTGTCTTCCAGAGTGGCTGTACCAATCTACATTCCCACCAACAATGAATAAGTGTGCCTCTTTCTCCACATCCTCTCCAGCACTTGTCATTTTCTGTTTTTTGGATAATGGCCATTCTGGTAGGTGTGAGATGATATCTCATTGTGGTTTTGATTTGCATTTCCTTAATAGCCAGTGAAGTTGAGCATTTTTTCATATGCTTTTGAGCCATTTGTATTTCTTCTTCAGAAAAATATCTGTTCATGTCTTTTGCCCATTTTTTAATTGGATTGTTTGTCTTTCTGGTATTGAGATGCAGGATTCCTTTATATATTCGGGATATTAAACCCTTATCTGATATGTGGTTTCCAAATATCATCTCCCATTGTGTAGGTTGCCTTTTGACTTTTCTGACAAAGTCCTTTGATGTACAAAAGTGTTTAATTTTGAGGAGATCCCATTTGTCTATTTGTTCTTTGGTTGCTCGTGCCTTGGGTGTGAGGTCTAAGAAACCACCTCCTTTCACAAGATCTTTAAGATATTGCCCTACATTTTCTTCTAAGAGTTTTATGCTCTTGGTGCTAATGTTTAGGTCTTTGATCCACTTTGAGTTAATTTTGGTATAAGGTGTGAGATGGACCTCCTCTTTCATTCTTTTGGAAATGGATATCCAGTTCTCCAAACACCATTTATTGAACAGGCTGCTCTTTCCCAGTTGCTTCGGCTTCACTGCCTTATCAAAGATCAGTTGTCCATAGATGTGAGGGTCTACTTCTGAACACTCAGTTCGATTCCATTGATCAGTATATCTGTCCTTATGCCAGTACCATGCTGTTTTGAGCACTGTAGCTTTGTAATATGCTTCAAAGTCAGGTAGTGTGAGACCTCCCACTTCACTCCTCTTTCTCAAGACATTTTTGGCTATTCGGGGCACCTTACCCTTCCAAATAAATTTAGTTATTGGTTTTTCTATTTCTGTAAAGTAAGTTGTTGGGATTTGAATTGGTATTGCATTGAATCTGTAAATCAGTTTAGGTAAAATTGCCATCTTAACTATATTTAGTCTTCCAATCCATGAACATGGTATGTTCTTCCATTTTTTCAGGTCTTGTTCAATTTCTTTTAGCAGTTTCTTATAGTTTTCTATGTAAAGGTCTTTTGTGTCCTTGGTTAAGTTTATTCCTAAATACTTGATTCTTTTGGTTGCTATTGTAAATGGGATTTTTTTTCTTGATTTCTTCCTCTTGTTGCACATTACTCGTGTATAGGAACACTACAGATTTTTGCGTGTTGATCTTGTAGCCTGCTACTTTGCTGTATTCATTGACTAGTTCTAGTAGCTTTGCTGTAGATTTTTCTGGATTTCCTGCATATAGAATCATGTCATCTGCAAATAGTGAAAGTTTTACTTCTTCCTCTCCAATTTGGATGCCTTTTATTTCTTTTTCTTGCCTAATTGCTCTAGCTAGAACTTCCAGCACAATGTTGAATAACAATGGTGATAGTGGGCATCCCTGTCTTGTTCCTGATCTTAGAGGAAAAGCTTTCAGTCTCTCCCCATTGAGTGTGATGTTAGCTGTGGGTTTTTCATATATTGCCTTTATCATATTGAAAAAGTTCCCTTCTATTCCTATCTTTTGAAGTGTTTTCATCAGGAAAGGATGTTGAATTTTGTCAAATGCCTTTTCTGCATCAATCGAGATGATCATGTGGTTCTTCTGCTTTGATTTATTGATGTGGTGTATTACATTAATTGATTTTCTTGTGTTGAACCAGCCTTGCATACCTGGAATAAATCCCACCTGGTCGTGATGTATAATTCTTTTAATGTGCTGCTGGATTCGATTTGCGAGTATTTTGTTGAGGATTTTTGCGTCTATATTCATTAAAGAAATTGGTCTATAATTTTCTTTTTTTGTAGTATCTTTGCCTGGTTTTGGTATTAGGGTGATGATGGCTTCATAGAAAGAGTTAGGTAGCTTTCCCTCTTCTTCAATTTTTTTGAAGAGATTGAGCAGGATTGGTACTAATTCGTTCTTGAATGCTTGGTAGAATTCACATGTGAAACCATCTGGTCCTGGGCTTTTCCTTTTTGGGAGCTTTTTGATGACTGACTCAATCTCTTTACTTGTGATTGGTTTGTTGAGGTCATCTGTTTCTTCTTGAGTTAATGTTGGTTGTTTATGCTTTTCTAGGAAGTTGTTCATTTCATCTAAGTTGTCTAGTTTATTAGCATATAGTTGCTCATAGTATCTTCTCATTATCTCCTTAATTTCTGCAGGGTCGGTAGTTATATTTCCTTTCCCATTTCTGATTGCATTTATTTGCATCTGCTCTCTCTTTTTTTTTGTTAGCCTAGCCAGTGGTCCATCGATTTTATTGATTTTCTCAAAGAACCAACTTCTGGTTTTGTTGATTCTCTCTATTGTTTTCCTGTTCTCAATTGCATTTATTTCTGCTCTAATCTTTGTTATTTCTTCCCTTCTGCTTGCTTTGGGGTTAGTTTGCTGTTCTTTCTCTAATTCCTCCAGGTGAGCAGTTAACTCTTCAATTTTTGCTCTCTCTTCTCTTTTAATATAGGCATTTAGGGCAATAAATTTCCCTCTCAGCACTGCCTTTGCTGCATCCCATAAGTTTTGATAAGTTGTGTTTTCATTGTCATTTGCCTCGAGGTATTTACTAATTTCTCTTGTAATTTCTTCCTTTACCCACTGGTTTTCTAAGAGGGTGTTGTTTAGCCTCCATATGTTTGTGAATTTTATGACCTTCTGCCTTTTATTTATTTCCAACTTCATTCCATTGTGGTCTGGGAAAGTGTTTTGTATAATATCAATATTTTTAAATTTGTTGAGACTTGCTTTGTGACCCAACATGTGGTCTATCCTAGAGAATGTTCCATGAGCACTTGAGAAAAAGTGTATCCTGCTGTTGTTGGATGTAGTGTTCTATAAATGTCTGTCAAGTCTAGTTCATTTATCATACAATTCAACATCTCTGTTTCTTTAGTGATCCTCTGTCTAGATGTTCTATCCATTGATGAGAGTGGTGTATTGAAGTCTCCAACTATTATTGTAGAGGTATCTATTTCTCCTTTCAGTGATCGCAGTGTTTGCCTCATGAATTTTGGGGCATTCTGGTTTGGTGCATAAATATTTATGACTGTTATGTTTTCTTGATGAATTGACCCTTTTATTAATATATAGTGTCCTTCTTTGTCTCTTTTAATTGTTTTGCTTTTGAAGTCTAATTTGTCTGATATTAATATAGCTACTCCCGCTTTTTTCTGGTTGTTGTTTGCATGAAATATCTTTTTCCAACCTTTCACTTTCAGTCTATGTTTGTCCTTGTGTCTAAAGTGAGTTTCTTGTAGACAGCATATAGATGGGTCCTGTTTTTTAATCCATTCTGCCAGTCTGTGTCTTTTTATTGGGGAGTTTAATCCATTTACATTTAGTGTTATTACTGTAAGGGCAGTACTTTCTACTACCATTTTGTTTTTTGGAATTTATATGTCATATCTTATTTTTTCCTCTCCTTTTACTTTTCCTGATAATCTTCATTTCTGCACTCTTCTCCAACTCTCTCTCTCCTGTCTTTTCCTATCAGCCTGTAGCACTCCCTTTAGTATTTCTTGTAGTGCTGGTCTCTTATTCACAAACTCTCTCAGTGTCTGTTTGTCTGAAAATGTTTTAATCTCTCCCTCATTTTTGAAGGAAAGTTTTGCCGGATATAGAATTCTTGGTTGGCAGTTTTTCTCTTTCAGTATCTTAAATATATCATGCCACTGTCTTCTTGCCTCCATGGTTTCTGCAGAGAAATCTGTACATAGTCTTATTGACTTTCCCTTGTATGTGATGGATTGCTTTTCTCTTGCTGCTTTCAGAATCCTCTCTTTGTCTTTAACATTGGACAATCTGACCAGTAAGTGTCTTGGAGTAGGTCTATTGGGATCTATTCTATTTGGGGTACGTTGTACTTCTTGAATCTCTAATTTCTGTCTTTTATAAGAGTTGGGAAATTTTCAGTGAATATGTCTTCTATTACTCTTTCTGCCCCTTTTCCCCTCTCTTCTCCTTCTGGGATACCCATAACACGTATATTTGTGTGTTTCATGTTGTCACTCAGCTCCCTAAGACCCTGCTCATATTTTTCCATTTTTTTCACCATCTGTTCTTTTGTGTGTATGAATTCGAATGACCTGTCTTCCAGTTCACTGATCCTTTCTTCTGCCTGTTCAAATCTACTGTTGTGTCCCTCCATTGTGTTTTTCATCTCCTCCATTGTGGCCTTCATTCCCATGAGTTCTGCCATTTGTTTTTTTAAGTTTATGAATTCTTCTTTATGGTCAGCCAGTGTCTTCTTTATATCCTTCAGCTCTTTTGCTATATCTTCCTTCATTTCATCAAATTTATTTAGCATTAGTTGCCTCCACTCCTGTGTCTCAGCTGAGCTCTTAGTTTGTTCCTTTGGCTGGTCCATGTTTTTGTGTTTCCTGGTATGGCTTGTTATCTTAAGTGGTTTAGGCATCTGATTCTCTTGATTAGTTTATTTTGGAGCTTGTTTTCTGTCTTTTACCTAGTGGTTTTCTTGTTGGTTGGCTTTGTTTTCTGGCCTCTGTTATTCAGTTCAACTTATTCTAGACCTCTAACTTAGGTTCTATTTAGTTGATCAGAATTTTTCCCCTCTTGTTTTTTCTGTTTCTTGCTCTGCCTCTATGTAACCTTTTTGTAAGTGGGTCTCCTCAGATATGGTCGACCCTAGTCAGATTTTCCCAGTCTAGTGAGGCCCAGGTCTCATTGGGAGGGTATGGAGTTTCCCTGAGAATGAGACCCTCCTATGAGGCCTTTAGAATTGGTGCTTTTCCTCTCCTGTCCAGCAGGTGGCGCTGGCCAGCCTGCAGCTCCCCCACCAGTGTAAGGAGGTGTGGAGCCTTTAGTTCTCCTGGTGACTCTGATCCTGTCGGGGGCGTGGCTGACTGAAGCCGGAATCTGAATTCCAGCCCCTGGGGTCTGAATTCCCAGAAGGAGGACTGCCAGTTGAGCTGGGCCTCCCTCCACTCTCCCAGTCCTCAGAACTCCAGTTGTCTCTCAGGGGCACTATTCCCTTCTCCTCTCTCCTCTTTGGGGCCTCTCCAGGTAGATTCCTTGGTCAGCCTGAGTTGCCAATCAAAGACGGGGGTGGAGGCCTTCAGTAGTGAATACGGAACTCAAAGACACTGTGGGTACTCTGTCTCCTCTCAAGCCCAGCCTAATCCCTCAACAGTGTTCGCTGCGATCTCAGCTTTTCCTCCAATTCCAAACTTGCATCTGATGTGTGACTGGTAACTGGAGACCCTGAAAACACTCTTTGTCCGCCGCCTTCTCCTCGATCTTCACAAGGGAGGATCCAGGTTTTGTGGGACCATATAATTTGGGAGGGCCCATTTGAGGATAGGAGTAGTCCAAAATGGATTCTTTCTCCCCAAGGTGGGTAGCAATCTGGCGCTGGCTGCCAACAATGCTCAGACTTCTTTAACCTGTATGAGAGCCTCACAGATAACAAGGCGACGGCCACCCCTTTCTCTTCCAGCTTCCACGTATTAAATGTTTTGTCCTCAGGAGTCAGTTCTTAACCACTCTTATCAAATTAAGTTCTCCTCGTTTGTTCCCTCCTATCATGTGCCCTTCCCTGCGTTTGATTGTTCACTGTCTGACTTCTTAACTAGCTCTATAAGGGGAGGGAACATGTCTGTTTTGTTTATGGCTATATTTTCAACACTCACTAAAGTGCTCTTTTAGGACACGTTCTGAGTAAGTTCTTGAATGCCTAACAGTGGAATGCTTTCTTCTCAGGTCTGTTGTAAGGATTAAATATGTAAAAATATTTTATAGATTCTAAAGGGCTATGCCAATTTTATTTATAATACATAGGCTAAAGAAATTGTTTATGTATCCCCTTGGAAATTAAGATTCAGTTGAATGAAACACAGTCCATGGATTTAGCCTGCATTTCAGTGTGCTCTTCAAACTCTGGATCTAATAGATTGGCACAGTATTACATGTATTTTGACCTAGAGCTTTTGATGGTTGTCCTGTTTTATTAATAAACATTTTCTATGGCTTTTATTTTCTTTGTAGGAGTGGTTAGAATATTCATGTTTAGAAAAAACAGACTTCTGAATAGTAGGTGCCAAAATACTTGTAAATAAACCCTTTGTTCACTTCAGATTTGGCTATATCTTTTTTTTTTTAATCTTCATTTTATTGAGATATATTCATATACCACGCAGTCATACAAAACAAATCGTACTTTTGATTGTTCACAGTACCATTACATAGTTGTACATTCATCACCCAAATCAATCCCTGACACCTTCATTAGCACACACACAAGAATAACAAGAATAATAATTAGAGTGAAAAAGAGCAATTGAAGTAAAAAAGAACACTGGGTACCTTTGTCTGTTTGTTTCCTTCCCCTATTTTTCTACTCATCCATCCATAAACTAGACAAAGTGGAGTGTGGTCCTTATGGCTTTCCCAATCCCATTGTCACCCCTCATAAGCTACATTTTTATACAACTGTCTTCGAGATTCATGGGTTCTGGGTTGTAGTTTGATAGTTTCAGGTATCCACCACCAGCTACCCCAATTCTTTAGAACCTAAAAAGAGTTGTCTAAAGTGTGCGTAAGAGTGCCCACCAGAGTGACCTCTCGGCTCCTTTTGGATTCTCTCTGCCACTGAAGCTCATTTCATTTCCTTTCACATCCCCCTTTTGGTCAAGAAGATGTTCTCCATCCCAGGATGCCAGGTCTACATTCCTCCCCGGGAGTCATATTCCACGTTGCCAGGGAGATTCACTCCCCTGGGTGTCTGATCCCACGTAGGGGGGAGGGCAGTGATTTCTCCTTTCAAATTGGCTTAGCTAGAGAGACAGGGCCACATCTGAGCAACAAAGAGGCATTCGGGAGGAGGCTCTTAGGCACAACCATAGGGAGGCCTAGCCTCTCCTTTGCAGCAACTGTCTTCCCAAGGGTAAAACCTGTGGTAGAGGGCTCAACCCATCAAACCACCAGTCCCCTATGTCTGTGGTCATGTTAGCAACCATGGAGGTGGGGTAGGCGAATACCCCTGCATTCTCCACAGGCTCCTCAAGGGGGCACTGCATCTTTTTTTTTTCCTTGTTTTTTTTTTTTTTTTAACTTTCCCTTCTTTTTTAAATCAACTGTATGAAAAAAAGTTAAAAAGAAAACAAACATACAATAAAAGAACATTTTAAAGAGACCATAACAAGGGAGTAAGAAAAAGACAACTAACCTAAGATAACTGCTTAACTTCCAACATGTTCCTACTTTACCCCAAGAAAGTTACATAATATAGCAACATTTCTGTGAACTTGCTCCTACTATATCCATCAGAAATTAACAGACCATAGTCATTCCTGGGCATCCCCAGAACGTTAAATAGCTTATCTGTTCTTCTTGGATTATTGTTCCCCCTTCCTTAATTGCTCTCTATTGCTAGTTCCCCTACATTCTACATTATAAGCCATTTGTTTTATATTTTTCAAAGTTCACATTAGTGGTAGCATATAATATTTCTCTTTTTGTGCCTGGCTTATTTCACTTAGCATTATGTCTTCAAGGTTCATCCATGTTGTCATATGTTTCACGAGATCGTTCCTTCTTACTGCCGCGTAGTATTCCATCGTGTGTATATACCACATTTTATTTATCCACTCATCTGTTGAAGGACATTTGGGTTGTTTCCATCTTTTGGCAATTGTGAATAATGCTGCTATGAACATTGGCGTGCAGATATCTGTTCGTGTCACTGCTTTCCGATCTTCCGGGTATATACCGAGAAGCGCAATCGCTGGGTCTAATGGTAGCTCTATATCTAGTTTTCTAAGGAACTGCCAGACTGACTTCCAGAGTGGCTGAACCATTATACAGTCCCACCAACAGTGAATAAGAGTTCCAATTTCTCCACATCCCCTCCAGCATTTGTAGTTTCCTGTTTGTTTAATGGCAGCCATTCTAACCGGTGTTAGATGGTATCTCATTGTAGTCTTAATTTGCATCTCTCTAATAGCTAGTGAAGCTGAACATTTTTTCATGTGTTTCTTGGCCATTTGTATTTCCTCTTCAGAGAACTGTCTTTTCATATCTTTTGCCCATTTTATAATTGGGCCGACTGTACTATTGTCATTGAGTTGTAGGATTTCTTTATATATGCAAGATATCAGTCTTTTGTCAGATACATGGTTTCCAAAAATTTTTTCCCATTGAGTTGGCTGCCTCTTTACCTTTTTTTTTTTTTTTTTTTTTTTTTTTTTTTTTTTTTTTTTTTTTTTTTTTTGATGATCAATTGATTTTTCCCTTTTGACTTGTTAATGTGTTGTAATACATTGATTGATTTTCTTATGTTGAACCATCCTTGCATGCCTGGAATGAACCCCACTTGGTCATGGTGTATGATTTTTTTAATGTGTCTTTGGATTCGATTTGCAAGTATTTTGTTGAGGATTTTTGCATCTATATTCATTAGGGAGATTGGCCGGTAGTTTTCCTTTTTTGTAGCATCTTTGCCTGGTTTTGGTATTAGATTGATGTTAGCTTCATAAAATGAGTTAGGCAGTGTTCCATTTTTTTCAATGTTTTGAAAGAGTTTGAGTAAGATTGGTGTCAGTTCTTTCTGGAAAGTTTGGTAGAATTCCCCTGTGAAGCCATCTGGCCCTGGGCATTTATTTGTGGGAAGATTTTTGATGACTGATTGGATCTCTTTGCTTGTGATGGGTTGGTTGAGGTCTTCTATTTCTTCTCTGGTCAGTCTAGGTTGTTCATATGTTTCCAGAAAATTGTCCATTTCTTCTGCATTATCCAGTTTGTTGCCATACAGTTGTTCATAATATCCTCTTATAATTTTTTTAATTTCTTCAGGATCTGCAGTTATGTTACCTTTTTCATTCATTATTTTGTTTATATGGGTCTTCTCTCTTTTTGATTTTGTCAGTCTAGCTAGGGGCTTGTCAATCTTGTTGATCTTCTCAAAGAACCAACTTTTGGTGATATTTATCCTTTCTATTGTTTTTTTGTTCTCTATGTCATTTATTTCTGCTTTAATCCTTGTTATTTCTTTTCTTGTACTTGGTTTAGGATTGGTTTGCTGTTCATTTTCTAGCTTCTTCAGTTGATCCATTAGTTCTTTGATTTGGCTCTTTCTTCCTTTTTAATATATGCGTTTAGTGCTATAAATTTCCCCCTTAGCACTGCTTTTGCTGCATCCCATAGGTTTTGGTATGTTGTGTTCTCATTTTCATTCATCTCTATATATTTAGCAATTTCTCTTGCTATTTCTTCTTTAACCCACTGATTGTTTAGGAGTGTGTTGTTTAACCTCCAGGTATTTGTGAATTTTCTAAGTCTCTGATGGTTATTGACTTCTAATTGTATTCCATTGTGGTCAGAGAATGTGCTTTGAATAATTTCAATCTTTTTAAATTTATTGAGGCTTGTTTTATGTCCCAGCATATGATCTATTCTGGAGAAAGTTCCGTGAGCACTAGAAAAGTATGTGTATCCTGGTGATTTGGGATGTAATGTCCTGTAGATGTCTGTTAAATCTAATTCATTTATCAGATTGTTTAGGTTTTCAATTTCCTTATTGGTCTTCTGTCTGGTTGATCTATCTATAGGAGAGAGTGATGTGTTGAAGTCTCCCACAATTATTGTGGAAACATCAATTGCTTCCTTTAGTTTTGCCAATGTTTCTCTCATGTATTTTGTGGCACCTTGATTGGGTGCATAGACATTTACGATTGTTATTTCTTCTTGCTGAATTGCCCCTTTTATTAGTATGTAGTGGCCTTCTTTGTCTCTCAAAACATCCCTGCATTTGAAGTCTATTTTATCTGAGATTAATATTGCTACACCTGCTTTCTTTTGGCTGTAGCTTGCATGAAATATTTTTTTCCATCCTTTCACTTTCAGTTTCTTTGTGTCCCTGTGTCTAAGATGAGTCTCTTGTATGCAACATATTGATGGTTCATTTTTTTTGATCCATTCTGCGAATCTATATCTTTTAATTGGGGAGTTTAATCCATTTACATTCAACGTTAAAACCGTGAAGGCATTTCTTGAATCGGCCATCTTATCCTTTGGATTATGTTTGCCATATTTTTCCCTCTCTCTATTAATATCCTTTATTGTACCCATACCGAATCTCTTTAGTACTGAACCTTTCTCCAGGTCTCTCTGTCCTGTCTTTGTTTCTCTGTCTGTAGGGCTCCCTTTAGTATCTCCAGTAGGGCAGGTCTCTTGTTAGCAAATTCTCTCAGCATTTCTTTGTCTGTGAAAAATTTAAGCTCTCCCTCAAATTTGAAGGAGAGCTTTGCTGGATAAAGTATTCTTGGCTGGAAATTCCTCTCACTCAGAATTTTAAATATATCGTGCCACTGCCTTCTTGCCTCCATGGTGGCTGCTGAGTAGTCACTACTTAGTCTTATGCTGTTTCCTTTGTATGTGGTGAATTGCTTTTCTCTTGCTGCTTTCAGAACTTGCTCCTTCTCTTCTATGTTTGACAGTGTGATCAGTATATGTCTCGGAGTGGGTTTTTTTGGATTTATTCTATTTGGAGTTCGCTGAGCATTTATGATTTGTGTATTTATGTTGTTTAGAAGATTTGGGAAGTTTTCCCCAACAATTTCTTTGAATACTCTTCCTAGACCTTTACCCTTTTCTTCCCCTTCTGGGACACCAATGAGTCTTATATTCGGACGTTTCATATTATCTATCATATCCCTGAGGTCCATTTCGAGTTTTTCAATTTTTTTCCCCATTCTTTCTTTTATGCTTTCATTTTCCATTCTGTCATCTTCCAGGTCACTGATTCGTTGTTCAACTTCCTCTAGTCTTGTACTATGAGTGTCCAGAATCTTTTTAATTTGGTCAACAGTTTCTTTAATTTCCATAAGATCATCCATTTTTTTATTTAGTCTTGCAATGTCTTCTTTATGCTCTTCTAGGGTCTTCTTGATTTCCTTCATATCCCGTACTAGGGTCTCATTGTTCATCTTTAGTTCTTTGAGTAGCTGCTCTAGGTGGTGTGTCTCTTCTGGTCTTTTGATTTGGGTGCTTGGGCTTGGGTTATCCATATCGTCTGGTTTTTTCATATGCTTTATAATTTTCTGTTGTTTTTGGCCTCGTGGCATTTGCTGAACTTGATAGGGTTCTTTTAGGGTTTGTAGACCAGTTGAAGTCCTTATCTCTAATTTATCAGATCTACAGCTTCGTGGAGTACACTTTCTCTAACTAACCAGCAGGTGGCGTCCACGAGCCACCTGTTCTCCACAAGCCAGATCTCCCCTGCTTAGCCTTTTTGGTGAGTGGGGGAGTGAGTCTTGTGGGGCCCAATTGGTGTACCAAACTTGCGTGTGTAGTTGGTGTTGCCTGCCCTGTATGTGGGGCGTGTTTCTGGGCAGTCGGGGAGGGGGGGTGGCCCTAACAATCAAATCTCCCTGATGATCCTAGAGTTTTAAAGCTGCTGCAATAGTCTAATCCTTCAGTTCAGTCCTGCCACAGTTTGTCTCTGCCACTGACCCACAAGTCTTTGGTATTGGCGTATGGCTCCTGAGACTTGCAAGTGGGCCCCTCTTCCAGGCTGTGCACCCCGGGTCCTCTGTTGAGGGATGACTGTGCTATGTCACAGGTGAGTGCCGTCCCCCCAGGGCAGTTCTGGGCTGCTGGGCTGTGTTGGGAGGCTCCCAGTCTGCTCAAATGATGGCTGAATGGGGCTCTGTTAATTCACACTGCTCCCCCTTCCCAGCTCTGGGACATTCAGCTGAGGTTGCAGGGAAGGCTAATGTCCACGCCCAGTTTTGTGGTGTTTGCCTGTTATTTGAAGCACTTCTGTCACACTGGGTTGTCTGGGGCAGCTCTGGGCTATGGGGCTGGCGATGGGCAGGAGTGTTTCCTGTCCACCAGGATGGTGGCTGTGAGCGGACACCCCCCTTTTCTTGGGAAGTTGTGTTGTTTAGTGAATTTTCTCAGCCACTGGAATATTGCCTTTTGTCTCAGAGCTCTCTTAGTTCTGCTCTTGACTTGACGTGCCCAAATTTCAATTCTTTGAAGCTTTCTGTATTGAGCTTCTTAGAGTAATTGTTTTAGAAAAAGCAAAAAGGATTTAAAAAAAAAAAAAAAAAAAAAAAACGGCCCTCCTCAGAGCTCTAATGGGTTATTGAAATGCTAATAGACAAAGCAACCAGGGCCATTAAGGAAAGGTCCACAGGGCAGAGAGATCAGCTTTGCTTCGGGATTTGCATATGCGCCTCAAGGCCTGATCTCCGCCCTTCCCCTTTCTGTGTTCACCAGAACTCGAAAAATCCTCTGCTTTTATTTTGGAGTTTTTCGTGTTGTTTTTTTTCTATGTCTGTCTCCTCTCTGCTGGGCTGGCTGCTCTCAGAGTCTCTGGTGTCTGGTCTCAGTCTATCTATGGTTGGAGTTTGAATCAGTAGAATGAGTTTCCGATAAGAGCAGCCACTGCAATTCTCCCTTCTCCTTCCTGGAGCTGACAGCCCCTCCTCCCCCGGGACTGAGCCTGGCAGGGAGGGGCGTGTGTCCCCTGGCCGCAAAAACTTACAGATTTCGCTGATCTCAGCAGTTCCACGTTTTCATGAGTGTTGTATGAAGTATGCCCAAAGACAGATTGCTCTGTGGTGTCCAGTCCACGCAGTTCCTGGCTTTTTACCTACTTTCCTGGAGGAGTAACTAAAACATACAGCTCACCAGTCTGCCATCTTGCCCCGCCAGACTTCTAGCGATCATCCTCTTTACCTTTTTGAGAAATTCCTTGGAGGTGCAGAAACTTCTAAGCTTGAGGAGTTCCGATTTATCTATTTTCTCTTTTGTTGCTTGTGCTTTGGGTGTAAAGTCTAGGAAGTGGCCGCCTAATACAAGGTCTTGAAGATGTTTTCCTACATTATCTTCTAGGAGTTTTATGGTACTTTCTTTTATATTGAGATCTTTGGTCCATTTTGAGTTAATTTTTGTGTAGGGGGTGAGGTAGGGGTCCTCTTTCATTCTTTTGGATATGGATATCCAACTCTCCCAGCCCCATTTGTTGAAAAGACCATTATGACTCAGTTCAGTGACTTTGGGGGCCTTATCAAAGATCAGTCGGCCATAGATCTGAGGGTCTATCTCCGAATTCTCAATTCGATTCCATTGATCTATATGTCTATCTTTGTGCCAGTACCATGCTGTTTTGGCAACTGTGGCTTTATAATAAGCTTCAAAGTCAGGGAGTGTAAGTCCTCCCACTTCGTTTTTCTTTTTTAGAGTGTCTTTAGCAATTCGAGGCATCTTCCCTTTCCAAATAAATTTGATAACTAGCTTTTCCAAGTCTGCAAAGTAGGTTGTTGGAATTTTGATTGGGATTGCATTGAATCTGTAGATGAGTTTGGGTAGAATTGACATCTTAATGACATTTAGTCTTCCTATCCATGAACATGGAATATTTTTCCATCTTTTAAGGTCCCCTTCTATTTCTTTTAGTAGAGTTATGTAGTTTTCTTTGTATAGGTCTTTGACATCTTTGGTTAAGTTTATTCCTAGGTACTTGATTTTTTTAGTTGCTATTGAAAATGGTATCTTTTTCTTGAGTGTCTCTTCAGTTTGTTCATTTCTAGCATATAGAATCATTACTGACTTATGTGCATTAACCTTGTATCCCGCTACTTTGCTAAATTTGTTTATTAGCTCTAGTAGCTGTATCGTCGATTTCTCAGGGTTTTCTAGATATAAGATCATATCATCTGCAAACAATGACAGTTTTACTTCTTCTTTTCCAATTTGGATGCCTTTTATTTCTTTGTCTTGCCAGATTGCCCTGGCTAGCACTTCCAGCACAATGTTGAATAACAGTGGTGATAGCGGGCATCCTTGTCTTATTCCTGATCTTAGAGGGAAGGCTTTCAGTCTCTCTCCATTGAGTACTATGCTGGCTGTGGGTTTTTCATATATGCTCTTTATCATGTTGAGGAAGTTTCCTTCAATTCCTACCTTTTGAAGTGTTTTTATCAAAAAGGGATGTTGGATTTTGTCAAATGCTTTTTCAGCATCTATTGAGATGATCAATTGATTTTTCCCTTTTGACTTGTTAATGTGTTGTAATACATTGATTGATTTTCTTATGTTGAACCATCCTTGCATGCCTGGAATGAACCCCACTTGGTCATGGTGTATGATTTTTTTAATGTGTCTTTGGATTCGATTTGCAAGTATTTTGTTGAGGATTTTTGCATCTATATTCATTAAGGAGATTGGCTGGTAGTTTTCCTTTGTTGTAACATCTTTGCCTGGTTTTGGTATTAGATTGATGTTAGCTTCATAAAATGAGTTAGGTAGTGTTCCATTTTCTTCAGTGTTTTGAAAGAGTTTGAGTAAGATTGGTGTCAGTTCTTTCTGGAAAGTTTGGTAGAATTCCCCTGTGAAGCCATCTGGCCCTGGGCATTTATTTGTGGGAAGATTTTTGATGACTGATTGGATCTCTTTGCTTGTGATGGGTTGGTTGAGGTCTTCTATTTCTTCTCTGGTCAGTCTAGGTTGTTCATATGTTTCCAGGAAATTGTCCATTTCCTCTACATTATCCAGTTTGTTGCCATACAGTTGTTCATAGTATCCTCTTATAATTTTTTTAATTTCTTCAGGATCTGCAGTTATGTCACCTTTTTCATTCATTATTTTGTTTATATGGGTCTTCTCTCTTTTTGATTTTGTCAGTCTAGCTAGGGGCTTGTCAATCTTGTTGATCTTCTCAAAGAACCAACTTTTGGTGATATTTATCCTCTCTATTGTTTTTTTGTTCTCTATGTCATTTATTTCTGCTTTAATCCTTGTTATTTCTTTTCTTGTACTTGGTTTAGGATTGGTTTGCTGTTCATTTTCTAGCTTCTTCAGTTGATCCATTAGTTCTTTGATTTTGGCTCTTTCTTCCTTTTTAATATATGCGTTTAGTGCTATAAATTTCCCCCTTAGCACTGCTTTTGCTGCATCCCATAGGTTTTGGTATGTTGTGTTCTCATTTTCATTCGTCTCTATATATTTAGCAATTTCTCTTGCTATTTCTTCTTTAACCCACTGATTGTTTAGGAGTGTGTTGTTTAACCTCCAGGTATTTGTGAATTTTCTAAGTCTCTGATGGTTATTGACTTCTAATTGTATTCCATTGTGGTCAGAGAATGTGCTTTGAATAATTTCAATCTTTTTAAATTTATTGAGGCTTGTTTTATGTCCCAGCATATGATCTATTCTGGAGAAAGTTCCATGAGCACTAGAAAAGTATGTGTATCCTGGTGATTTGGGATGTAATGTCCTGTATATGTCTGTTAAATCTAATTCATTTATCAGATTGTTTAGGTTTTCAATTTCCTTATTGGTCTTCTGTCTGGTTGATCTATCTATAGGAGAGAGTGATGTGTTGAAGTCTCCCACAATTATTGTGGAAACATCAATTGCTTCCTTTAGTTTTGCCAGTGTTTCTCTCATGTATTTTGTGGCACCTTGATTGGGTGCATAGACATTTACGATTGTTATTTCTTCTTGCTGAATTGCCCCTTATATTAGTACGTAGTGGCCTTCTTTGTCTCTCAAAACATCCCTGCATTTGAAGTCTATTTTATCTGAGATTAATATTGCTACACCTGCTTTCTTTTGGCTGTAGCTTGCATGAAATATTTTTTTCCATCCTTTCACTTTCAGTTTCTTTGTGTCCCTGTGTCTAAGATGAGTCTCTTGTATGCAACATATTGATGGTTCATTTTTTTTGATCCATTCTGCGAATCTATATCTTTTAATTGGGGAGTTTAATCCATTTACATTCAATGTTATCACCGTGAAGGCATTTCTTGAATCAGCCATCTTATCCTTTGGTTTATGTTTGTCATATTTTTCCCCTCTGTCTATTAATATCCTTTATTGTACCCATACCGAATCTCTTTAGTACTGAACCTTTCTCCAAGTCTCTCTGTCCTTTCTTTGTTTCTCTGTCTGTAGGGCTCCCTTGAGTATCTCCAGTAGGGCAGGTCTCTTGTTAGCAAATTCTCTCAGCATTTGTTTGTCTGTGAAAAATTTAAGCTCTCCCTCAAATTTGAAGGAGAGCTTTGCTGGATAAAGTATTCTTGGCTGGAAATTTTTCTCACTCAGAATTTTAAATATATCGTGCCACTGCCTTCTCGCCTCCATGGTGGCTGCTGAGTAGTCACTACTTAGTCTTATGCTGTTTCCTTTGTATGTGGTGAATTGCTTTTCTCTTGCTGCTTTCAGAACTTGCTCCTTCTCTTTTGTGTTTGATAGTGTGATCAGTATATGTCTCGGAGTGTGTTTATTTGGATTTATTCTATTTGGAGTTCGCTGAGCATTTATGATTTGTGTATTTATGTTGTTTAGAAGATTTGGGAAGTTTTCCCCGACAATTTCTTTGAATACTCTTCCCAGACCTTTACCCTTTTCTTCCCCTTCTGGGACACCAATGAGTCTTATATTTGGACGTTTCATATTATCTATCATATCCCTGAGGTCCATTTCGATTTTTTCAATTTTTTTCCCCATTCTTTCTTTTATGCTTTCATTTTCCATTCTGTCATCTTCCAGGTCACTGATTCGTTGTTCAACTTCCTCTAGTCTTGTACTATGAGTGTCCAGAATCTTTTTAATTTGGTCAACAGTTTCTTTAATTTCCATAAGATCATCCATTTTTTTATTTAGTCTTGCAATGTCTTCTTTATGCTCTTCTAGGGTCTTCTTGATTTCCTTTATCTCCCATACTATGGTCTCATTGTTCATCTTTAGTTCTTTGAGTAGCTGCTCTAGGTGCTGTGTCTCTTCTGGTCTTTTGATTTGGGTGCTTGGGCTTGGGTTATCCATATCGTCTGGTTTTTTCATATGCTTTATAATTTTCTGTTGTTTTTGGCCTCGTGGCATTTGCTGAACTTGATAGGGTTCTTTTAGGATTTGTAGACCAATTGAAGTCCTTATCTCTAGTTTATCAGATCTACAGCTTCGTGGAGTACACTTTCTCTAACTAACCAGCTGGTGGCGTCCACGAGCCACCTGTTCTCCACAAGCCAGTTCTCCCCTGCTTAGCCTTTTTGGTGAGTGGGGGAGTGAGTCTTGTGGGGTCCAATTGGTGTACCAAGCTTGCGTGTGTAGTTGGTGTTGCCTGCCCTGTATATGGGGCGTGTTTCTGGGCAGTCAGGGAGGGGGGGGGGTGGCTCTAACAATCAAATCTCCCTGGTGATCCTAGAGTTTTAAAGCTGCTGCAATAGTTTAATCCTTGAGTTCAGTCCTGCCACAGTTTGTCTCTGCCACTGACCCACAAGTCCTTGGTATTGGCGTATGGCTCCTGAGACTTGCAAGTGGGCCCCTCTTCCAGGCCGTGCACCCCGGGTCCTCTGTTGAGGGATGACTGTGCTATGTCACAGGTGAGTGCCATCCCCCCAGGGCAGTTCTGGGCTGCTGGGCTGTGTAGGGAGGCTCCCAGTCTGCTGAAATGATGGCTGAATGGGGCTTTGTTAATTCACACTGCTCTACCTTCCCAACTCTGGGACAATCAGCTGAGGTTGCAGGGAAAGCTAATGTCCATGCCCAGTTTTGTGGTGTGTGCCTGTTATTTGAAGCACTTCTGTCACACTGGGTTGTCTGGGGCAGTTCTGGGCTATGGGTCTGGCGATGGGCAGGAGTGTTTCCTGTCCACCAGGATGATGGCTGTGAGCGGACACCCCCCTTTTCTTGGGAAGTTGTGGTGTTTAGTGAATTTTCTCAGCCACTGGATTATTGCGTTTTGTCTCAGAGCTCTCCTAGTTCTGCTCTTGACTTGACCTGCCCAAATTGAAAGTCTTTGAAGCTTTCTGTATTGGGCTTCTTAGAGTAATTGTTTTAGAAAAAGAAAAAAGGATTAAAAAAAAAAAAACAAAAAACGGGCCCTCCTCAGAGATCTAATGGGTTATTGAAATGTTAAGAGACAAAGCAACCAGGGCTATTAAGGAAAGGTCCACAGGGCAGAGAGATCAGCTTTTCTTCGGGATTTGCATATGCGCCTCAGGGCCCTTCCCCTTTCTATGTTCACCAGAACTCCAAAAATCCTCCGCTTTTATTTTGGAGTTTTTCGTGTTGTTTTTTTTCTATGCCTGTCTCCTCTCTGCTGGGCTGGCTGCTCTCAGATTCTCTGGTGTCTGGTCTCAGTCTATCTATGGTTGGAGTTTGAATCAGTAGAATGAGTTTCCGATAAGGGCTGCCACTGCAGTTCTCCCTTCTCCTTCCTGGAGCTGACAGCCCCTCCTCCCACGGGACTGAGCCTGGCAGGGAGGGGCGTGGGTCCCCTGGCCGCAGAAACTTACAGATTTCGCTGATATCAGCAGTTCCACGTTTTCATGAGTGTTGTATGAAGTATGCCCAAAGTCAGAGTGCTCTGTGGTGTCCAGTCCACGCAGTTCCTGGCTTTTTACCTACTTTCCTGGAGGAGTAACTAAAACATACAGCTCACCAGTCTGCCATCTTTCCCCGCCTCCCTATATCTTTTTCCTGATCATTCCTGAATGTGCTGAAGATATCAGAATACAATTAAATTGGTCAGTATTCACCTGTCACTCTTGCTCACATGAAGAATGAAATTCTCAAGAAATTATGCCTATAGGAAGGATGCTTTTCAAAAAGATCAATTTAATTTGATTTTTATCTTCAGTAATTTCACAGTTACACATTAGTATATAAGAAAACAAAGGTTAACTAATATAGTTTATAACATTTAATGTAAGCACATTAATAGCAGCGGAAGTCTGGAGGAAGATGATAGTTCTTATCTTGCAAACTGTCAAGGATTGGTGAAAAGAAGCAAGCAAGATTCCAAATACAATTGAAACATTTGTAATTAATTTTAACTCCTGAAAAGGCTTAAGAGATAGGCAGAGAACGTATTATGAGACTTGAATGTTTTTGCAGTTGTAGTTTAGTAGCACAAGTGGAGGTAGCAGAGGTAGTAGTAATGTTTAGTAAAGAAAACATTTGATGCCTACTATGTTAGGTAGTTTTCCTAAGTGCTTTATATATGTATATTAACTGATATAATCTTAAAAAAGACCATAGGAGCAAGTATAGTTATTAACCCACTGTTTTATATGAGGGATTGAGGCATCAAATGGTGAAGTGAATTTTCCCAGGTCATATGGCTATTAAGTGGTAGACATGGAACTAGAACATTGGTTTAGAGTTTGTACTTGACCCAGCATATATAGACTGAAAAGAGAAGGGGCCAAAGATGGATCCATGGAGGACACCATCCAGTAAAACATAAGAAGGCTCCAACAAAGAAGATTCCTAAGAAGTAGGAGGAAAACCCTAAGGACATGTTGTCATAAAAGCTGTGGGATGAAAGTAAGGTGGTAAAAAGCAAAAAAGATAATTAAAAACAGCAGTATTTATTGAGTCTAGGTACTATGCTAAATGTTTCATGTACATTTTATTAATATTCTCTCAATTTTATAGATAAACTGAGGCTCACTGTAGTGCTAGTAAGTAGAGGAGCTGGGATTGAATCCTCTACTCTAATTTGAAAGCCCAAATTCTTGTCTTAACCTTATAACAGTATCAAATGAGGTATGTGAGATGAGGACTTGTGGAAATTAGTCATTAGATTTGGAAAACTGGAAGAAAACCTAAAATTAGAAAACCAGTCTATGAAGTACAATAGGTGAATAATAAGAGTTTAATAAAGAGAGAAGAGAAAGTATAGGATATCATCAAAGAAATAAATCAGAATTTCCCAGCTGTGGGCCCAGTTTAAGCAAGATGTAGATTATGTATGATAAGACCAGATCTACATTTTGGTGACCCTTTGAATACTTAGTAAAGTACTGTATTTAATAATGCTGTCATGTGCTCTAAATGGGGAGGTTGTTTTTCCCTAGCTATTTGAATTTGGCATGATTTGGCTGATTGAAATGAATATTCATTCTACTGACTAGTTTTTACTCTCCTGGTTATTTATATGTGTAAAAGTACCTCTTCGTTTATTCCACAGACATTTTTTGAGCATCTCCTTTATACTTGACACAATCTTTGATACTGAGGATTTAGAGATATTAAAGAGACACCCTCTTCTTTTGGGGAAGTAAAATAGTAGGTGAAACTGAACTGTGTGCATAATGTTAAAGCTATGTCAAAATAAACTTATCAAGAACCTATGAATGCTCAGGTTTCATTGTTCAGATCATATAATGGTTACCTTCTCAAAAGTTAAAAATTAAAGGATGTATTGGCAAGTACAGAGGGGCACCTTGTGAGACAGATGTTTTGAGGTAGATGGAGAAATAAATGAAAAACTTATTATTTTATCACTTCTGCCTTAATAAAATGAGGCTATTTGATGGGGAATGTATAAAGAATCATATGGTGAAGAAGGTTGGAAAAAGATACGAAGATAGGAATATGGTGGAGGCTCAAAAAGAGATGAGTATGATTGTCAAGCATTGCCTGCATCATAATCTGCTCTTATTTTTATGGAGAAAGTTATTCTGACCTAATTTTTAAAACAGTTTTCTTGAGCTACATTTCACATTTTACAATTCATCCATTTAAAGCGATTTTTTAAATAGTTTTTAGTATATTCACAGGAGTGTGCAACTGTCATTTGTCAATTATAGAACATTTTTATCACTTTGGAAAGAGATCTTGTACCACTTCACTATCAACCCCCTTCTATTCCTCCATCCTCTTCAGCCCAAATCTGCTTTCTGTTTCTATGGATTTGCTATTCTAGACATTTCAAATAAATGAAAGCATAATGAGTGGTCTTTTGTGTCTGACTTCTTTCACTTAGCATACTGTTTTCAAGGTTCATACATGTTGTAGCATGTATTAGTAATTCGTTACTTTTTATGGCTATGACCTAATTTTTTAAATGTAAACTTTTAATTAGAAATGGCTTAGATCATTAAATTAAGCTCTTTTGAATATCTTTACTGAAATGTTCCTGCTTTATTTTAGTTTCTTGTCCTAATGAAAATATAAATATTGTCAATAACATGTTCCACTTGGTTATTTCCTGTAGTCTTCAAAAAGCAAAATTCTGATTTCAAGAAAATAGCCTTGTTAAACGAGGCTTAAAGATCTTATTTCTTAGTATTGCTTTAGTGTGCTAATCAAATGCCATTTTAATAGCAGTGAAAAAGTAGTGGTGTGGCTTAACTTTGTATTCAGGGTATATGCATCTGACTCTGAGCCATAAATCAATGATAAATTTTCCGAGGTACGTTAAATGCCATACTTTAAGGTCTCTGGAGCATGAATGTGTATATCCATTTTTAATGTAATTTTTTTCTTTCTTTTTTTAAATATAATTTTTTATTAGAGAAGTTGTAGGTTTACAGAAAAATCATGCAGAAAGTATGGAATTCCCGTATCGCCTCTGCCCTTCCCTATTATTAAGACTTTGTGTTAGCGTGGTATCTTTGTTACAGCTGAGGAACAATATTATAATTATACCATTAACTGTAGTCCATCATTTACATTAGGGTTCAGTGTTGAACAGTCCTGTGTTTTTTAAAACATTTTATTCTAATAACATATATATAACCATAATTTCCCCTTTTAACCACACTCACATATATAATTCAGTGCTGATTATGTTCACAATGTTGTGCTACCATCACCACTATCCATTACCAAAACTTTTTCATCACCCCAAACAGAAACTCTATACCAATTCAACATTAATTCCCCATTCCTCACCTCCCCTACCTTGATAACTTGTTTTCTAGTTTCTGATTCTATGAATTTGCTTATTCTAGTTATTTCATATCAGTGAAATCATACAATATTTGTCCTTTTTTGTTTGTTTTATTTCACTCAACACGATGTCTTCAAGGTTCATTCCAGTTCTCCCAGCATGATTGGTTAAAGAGACTGTATTTTCCCTATTGAGTGGACTTGGCACCCTTGTCAAATATCAATTGGCCATAGATGTGCGGGTCTATTTCTGAATTCTCAGTTCAATTTCATTGGTCTGTATGTCTCTCCTTGTGTGAATACTATGCTGTTTTGACCACTGAGCTTTGGAATAAGTTTTAAAATTTGGAAGTGTGAGTCCTTTAGCATCGTTCTTCTTTTTTAGGTTTTGGCTATTGGGGGCCCCTTACCCTTCCAAATAAATTTGATGAATGGCTTTTCCATTTCTGCAAAGTAGGCTGTTGGAATTTTTGTATTGCAATTGCTTTGAATCTGTAAATCATTTTGGGTAGAATTGACATTTTTACAATATTTAGTCTTCCAATCCATGATCATGGACTGTCCTTCCATTTATTTAGATCTTTGATTTCTTTTAGTGATGTTTTATAGTTTTCTGTATGTAAGTCCTTTACCTCCCTGGTTAAAGTTATGCCTAACTATTTGATTCTTTTTGTTGCTTTTGTATTGGAAATTTTTTCTTGATATCTTCCAGCTTAAACTGAACCTTTAAACTGGGTTTAACTGTTCAGATTTTCTCAGGTCTTCTGCACCTGTCTCTTGCCCTGGACGTGTGGTGCAACTTTTAAGATTGCGCTATTATATGCAACTGTTTCAGCTCCTGGAGAAGATTTTCTTTCCTTTGTTTCTTCTCTGGGAATCCTGTGCTGTTTTTGTGCAAATTTTACTTGCTCACTTCCACTTTTCCCCTACAGCTTTCAGTCCTGGGGTGTGCCCTTCCTCACAGCTGTTCAGTTTTCCTCTTTTTCTGTGTGGCTTTTCTGCATCTGTTAACTTCCATGTTAGGGTATTCTGCCCCAGGGAGCCAGATAAGGTCAGTGTTCAAAAACACCTGTTTTTTTTTTTTTTTGGTTTTTTTTTTTTTTTTTACTAGGATGCACCAGTGTTTAGAGACCGGGTTGGGTGTGTACACTGCTTACCAGTGTTTTCTGCTGCAGGTCTCTTTTGTTTCCTGGGGCTACTTTGTATGTATGTGCTCACCGGCAGCTAGAGCCCCTCCCTGAATCTATGTGGCCTTGGTCCCTGTGCCTAAATGTGTGTGTGGCCTCTAAATTGGTGCCATGAGTGACTCTTTGTTTCCCGACCGTGGCAGGACTACCTCAGCTGGGGTGCTTCGTGTGTCTCTTGTGCCCCATGGGACTGAGTATGGGGGAGAGGTCCAGCCTGGTAGTCGCAGATCTCCTACCTTCTTTTTTGGTGTTTTTTTCCCTTCCGTTCAGCTTTGTGGAGTCTTTTTCTCCAGTCTCTTTTGCCCTCCAAAGTTCTAAGCAGTTGAGGTTTGCCCTTTTATTTACTTGTGTGTGAAAGGAAACTTTCCCAGGGATGTCTTACATTGCCATCTTTTTAATGGAATTTTGTGGTTCTGATACTTCTTTATATTTTCTTAGTGTACTGTCATTGTACCAACTCATAGCACGTTACAGATAAGTAAAAAGATGTTTCTTTCCCAACTCTTTGAGTCCTCTATCTCCTCAAAGTTCAGTATGATGTCTTTACTAATATCTTGTGTTTTTAGTGTATTGTAACTTCCTCATTTTAAGCATTGTTACATATTTTAACTTTGTTTTGTCAGAGGTGACACTGTTGTAGTTACTGTAGCTGTGTAACAAACCACAGTAAAATGTGTTATGGCTTAAAATAATAATTTTATTATGTGCATGGATTCTGTGGGTCAGGAATTTGGACTAAACATTTCAGGAATGTCTTGTCCCCTGCTTCACAATGTGTGCATGGACTGGGGTGATTCTATAGTTGGAACCTGGAATCCTCTGGAGGTGTGTTCACATTCATGTTGGGTGGCTGTTCAGCTGGGCTGTCAGCCAGAAAACCTATACTTGGCTCTATGAGATCTCTATGTGGACTCCTTTGGGCTTCTTCAAAGCGTGGTGGCTGTGTTCCAATAAAAAGTCTCAGAAGTCACATAGTGTCACTTTTGTTATACATTCTTGCTTGAGGAAGTCACAAAGCTCTGCCCAGATTCAAGGGGAGGGAAAGTAGACACTAATTTGATGGGAAGATATGGAATGGGAAATACTGTGGTCATTTTTGGAAAAGTTTGCTACAGATGTGTTGTAAAAATTGTCCTATATGAAAATTACCTAGCCTTTTTTCTTTCCCTTTATGTCTGGTAATGATTTAGTAAATTCTCATTCTTTCCTGTAGTTGGGTTCTATAGAGTCACTGTGAATACTGAATTAGCCAATACTGAACCAATGCTCCCAGCGGATATATGGTCTTAATTTCCTTCACGCCTCTGGTGAAAACATCTTCATGAATTAATAAGTATATAACCTGATTTATGTGTATTTCTGTTTAAAGACACCTTGTTTAATATATATTGTTTATTCATTAACATTGAACTTAATCTGATTTTACTCTACCTCATGCCTGAACAAAGATATCTAATGTATATTTTCTCCATAAAGCACATCAGGAACTTAGGAACACAACACTAGTCAGCACTATGGGGGCAATTTTAAACAGAGAAATTTCCAACAAAAAGCAAAAAATGCAAAAAACATGGCACTAAGTATATATTGCGAAAAGGACATTTGTTTACTTTATGAGAGCTGAAACAAGAAGACAGAGTGTTGCCTTGTCAACAATGTCAACTTGGAATGTGTGTGTTGGGTGACTCAGATTTTTTGCTGCTTTGCACATGTACGCATATGTTTGCGAAACGGCTGTAAGTATTGATTTTGGGGTTATAGATAAATTGTGGTCAGTAGGTAAATTTGCAGATATGGAATCTACAAGTAATGAATTGTATATACTTATTTTGCCCATCCAGATCCAATGTAAAATTATCGTTTTTCTTTCGATAGTTCTATTTTATAATGCTAACACAAAATTCTAAAAAAAAATCTGTGGAAATATATTCTCTAACTTTTTACTAGCTTTTAATGATTATTTTTGGCAAAGAATTTCTTCTATTTGTCAACTTGCAATTGAAGTTGTTGCTTTTTTATTATTAATTAAGGGCTTTAAGTATATGAGATTAGTATAATCAAATGTAAATACTAACTTGGGTTTTTTTTTTAATGCAATTTTATTGAGATATATTCACCCACCATATAATGCATCCAAAATGTACAGTCAGTGGCTCAAAGTATTATCATATAGTTGTGCATTCATCGCCACAATAAAGAAAAAAAAATAAAGAACAGTCAGAACATCCTCATATCTCTTATCTCCCCTCATTACTTATGTATTTATTTTTTCTTTATTTTATTACTCGTCTGCTCTTAAACTGGATAAAGGAAGTGTCAGTTACAAGGTTTTCATGATAACACAGTCACATGATAAAAGCGATATAGTTATACAATCAAGCCTGCTGGATTATAGTTCAGCAGATTCAGGTATTTCCTTCTAACTATTCTAATACACTGGAAACTAAAAAGGAATATCTGTATAATGCATAAGAATAACCTCCAGAATGACCTCTCGACTCTATATGAAATCTCTTAACCTCTGAAACTTTATTTTGTTTCATTTCTTTTCCACCCTTTAGTGAAGAAGGCATCTCAGTCTCCCGATGGCAGGGCCAGCCTCATCCCTGGGAGTCATGTAGGACGGACTGTATATGTTAACATTTTTGGTGAATGAATACTATACTTTATTGGTAATCTGTATAGTTGCATAGGAAAGTTGGAATAGGAATTACATTCATTGGAAAGTGCTGTTTAACAATCACAATTGAAAGACCTAAAGGGAATATTTATTGAGTGCCTACTATTCACATAACTTTATTCTTAAGTCGTCAAGAAGATTCATGAAACGTGAGGTATGGTGTCTCTTAGACCTGTTATACTATATACTATTGTACCCATATACTATGAATATATCAAATAATCTGTTTCATTTTTTAAGGAACTGAGAGGCAGTATACTTACTGCCTAATGATATATCAGTTATAAGGATATTAGGACATACAGCATTTTGGAAGTTAAATTAGATAATAACATGTAATAGATAATAATACTGAAGGTATACACTCAGTAAAATTAACTTAGTATCATTATTAATGGATATCAAAGTGTTTAGTACAGACAAAAAGGTATCATAGAAATGGAGAGAAAAGTGAGATAGAACACAGTTAGAAAGAACTTAAAGAATGAGTACTGTCTGGAAATAATGTTTCTCCAAATATATTTTGCATGAAAGGGGGAAAAAAGATTCCTGACCAATCAAGTTTGGAAAGTACATTGCTCTACCTTCTATTCTTGAGAGTGTACAATAATATAGTAATGTCTCTGGGAAGTCCTATAATAAAAAAAAAATACTTTACCTAACCTTCAGAACTTTCAGTTTTTAGGAAATGGATTTACTACACAGCTTGGAAGAATTCCTCCTATATAAAGCACTTAGAAATGCAAACATCCTATTAAATGCAAAGGTGTATTTCCAAGAAAGTAAAGGAGATTTCCTTGGCCCCTAAACAGCCAGAAACTGGAAACCAGAGTGGCTTTCAACCTTCAGTACACTAGTATGTGTGTGTAGAAGTTTTTCTTGTTTACTTACTTTTTTTGGCTAGCTAATACATGGTTTAAAAATAAAAAGCAGTAAGAAGATATGTAGTGTAGAATCTTCCCACCGCTATACCCAGTGTGCTCAATTCACACCTCTGTCCCCTTACGTCACCACTGTTATTAGTTTCTTGAATAAATATTCATATATTTCATGGATATACAAAATTCTCTCTCTCCTCCTTTTAAATACAATTTGTAGCATACTAATTGTACTGCTATACACCTCACTTTTGTCTTTTAACACTGTATCTTAATGTATCATTGTATGGAGAAACTGAAATTTATTTAGCCAGCTCCATATTGATGATTTTCAGGTTGTTTCATGTATTTTATTATCACAAACTAAGTTTCAACGAATAATTGTTTGCATACTTTATTTTGTGCACGTGTAAGTTATGTCTATAGGATGAGTACCTGGTGGTGGAATTGCTGGGTGAAAGAATATGGGCATTTATAATATTGGTAAGTATTAGTAAGTTGCTCTCCATTGAGTTCCGGCCTCTCTTTGTATATTTTCTGCTCTAGACAGAATTAGCTATTTTTGCAAGGATCCACAGTTCTGACTAGTGAGAAATGGTGTTTGAAGATCATGATTTGGTTCCTAGGGGTGGTTGTAGCTACCATCAGGGTCGTTATTTCTGGGACTTCTCAAGGGAAAAAAAAAAACATTATAAGTTGATACAGATACTTCCAACTCATTCTCAGGACTCCAATTTTATGTCTCACTATTCAACTCCCTTCTCTGATATCATAGATCTCAGTTTTTAATGACAGCAACATAATTACACATTTGTTTGCTTTACTCCATAAAACACGGACTATAGCCTGAATAACAATATCAGCATTACCACCAGTAGTGTTACTCTTTTAAAAGTATTAACTTTTGGTTTCATTGATTTTCTATGTTGCTTGTCTGCTTGATGTTTTACTTTTGTCTATTTATTTTATTTTCTTCCACTTATTTTGTTTTTAATTTTCTCTTTTTAGTTTTTTAAAGTGTAAGATAAGATCACTGATTTGAGCCTGCCTTTTCTAGTATAAGTATTTAAAACTATAGATTTCACTCCAAACACTGCTTTAACTGCACACTACAAATCTTGATATATTGTGCTTTTGTTATCATTCAGTTAAAAATGGTTTTTAATTTCATTTGTAATTTCTTCTTGAGGTCCCTGGGTTATTTAGAAGTATATTAGTTAATTTCCAAATACTTGGAATTTTTTTCAAATATCTTTTTGTTCAAGATTTCTAATTTTGTTGTGGTCAGAGGAGCATATCTTTATGATCTTATTTCTTTAAATATATCTAACTTGTTTTAAGACCCAGCATATGGTCTAGTGAATGTTCTGTGTCCACTGGAAAGCAATTCTATTTTATGGTTGTTGGGTATAGAGTTATACAAATATGTTAGATCAAATTGGTTGATAGTTGTTCTAGTTTGCTAATACTGCCAGAATGCACAACACCTGAGATTGACTGGCTTTTATAAAAAGGGTTTATTTGGTTACACAGTTCCAGTCTTAAGGCCATAAAGTGTCCAAGGTAACTCATCAGCAATCGGGTACCTTCACTGGAGGATGGCCAGTGGTGTCCGGAAACCTCTGTTAGCTGGGAGGGCATGTGGCTGGCGTCTGCTCCAAAGTTCCAGTTTCAAAGTGGCTTTCTCCCAGGACATTTCTCTCTAGGCTGCAGTTCCTCAAAGATGTCACTCTTAGTTACACTTAGGGTATCTGTCCTCTCTTAGCTTCTCTGGAGCAAGTGTCTGCTTTCAACGGCCGTCTTCAAACTCTCTCTCATCTGCAGCTCCTGTGCTTTCTTCAAAGTGTCCCTCTTGGCTGTAGCTCCTCTTCAGAACGTCACTCTCAGCTGCACTGAGCTCCTTCTTTCTGTCAGCTCATTTATATGGCTTAATTTAGACCCATCCTGAATGGGTGGAGTAACACCACCATGGAAATTATCCAATCAGAGTTATTACCCACAGTTGGGTGGGGCGCATTTCCATGGAAACAGCCTAATCCAAACATTCCAGCTTGATCCCCACTAAAACGTCTGCCCCACAAGATTGCATCAAAGAATATGGCTTTTTCTGGGGGACATAATACATTCGAACCGGCACAATAGTATTGGTCATTCAAGTCTTCTATATCGTTACTGATTTTCTGTTTACTTGTTCTAGTACTAAGAGAGTAGTGTTGAAATCTCCAACTAAAATTGCGAATTTGCTTATTTCTTTTCTTCATTTCCATCAGTTTTTGCATACATATTTGTGATTTTCATGTCTTGATGAACTTACCTTTTATCATTATGTAACGTCCCTCTTTCTCTGCTGATACTCAATTTTGGTAAGTCGACTTGGTCTGATTTTATTATAGCCACTGCAGCTTTTCTTTGGTTGATGTTTGTTTGGTACATCTTTTTCTGTCCTTTTACTTTTTTTTTTTTTTTAATTTTATTTTGAAATAAATTCACGGTTACAGGAACAGCTGCAAAAACAATACAAACCCCATACACAGCATACCCTGACCCCCCTCCCCCGATACCCCGATCCATCAACTTGAACATGCTGTCACACCACCATTTCTTTCTTTCCCTTCCTCCCTATCTATCATCCATCATCTATTGCTCTGTCTTCTGAACATATGAGAGCAAGCTGCACACATCCTTGAACAAACACTATAATTCACATATACATGAACAAGAACATTCTTTTATGCAATCCCAGTAAGCACAGCTAAGAAGTTCATGAAATTCAACATTGATACAAAGCTTACGTTCTATATTTCCCTTTTTTTTTTTTCTTATGTCCCAACTGTGTCCCCTTGAGCTTCCTGTCCTCCATCCTCAGATCCCATCGAAGATCATCCTTGGCATTCAGTTGCCATCTATTTAGACTGTCTCTCTCTCTTTTTTTTTCAATTGTGGAAATGTATATGCCGTCTAAATCTTCCCATTCCACCCCCTCCCTAGCATTCCATTAGTGGGATTAATCACATTTAGAATGTTGTAATGCTGTCACCTTCCCACCATCCATTACTAGAAATTTCCCTTCATCTCAGACAGCAACCCTACACTCATTTCTTAACTCCCCATTGCCCCTTCCCCCACTTCTCATAACCCATATTCTACTTTTCATCTCTATGGTCATATTCTCTGATAATTTTTTTGTGTTTACTGTGGGGCTTAAATTTAACCTCTTAAATCCATAACAATCTTGGTTTTCTTTGATACCAACTTAACTTCGATAGGACACGTAAACTATGTTCCTCTACTCCTCCATTCCCCCACCTTTGTATAGTTCTTGT
This sequence comes from Choloepus didactylus, assembly GCF_015220235.1. NCBI lineage: Eukaryota > Metazoa > Chordata > Mammalia > Pilosa > Megalonychidae > Choloepus > Choloepus didactylus. Next base: position 149,732,499 of record NC_051308.1, read on the forward strand.
CAAAAATTACATATTTTACATTGAGTCCAGAAATACTGATTTGTCATTAGACTTTATGTATTTTAGATCCTGTAGGAAGTAAATAGTGGAGTTACAAATCAAAAATTATTGACTTCTATTTGTATTCCATTGTGGTCAGAGAATGTGCTTTGAATACATTCAATTGTTTTTTTTTAATTTATTGAGGCTTGTTTTATGACACAGCATGTGGTCTATTCTGGAGAAAGATCCATGATCACTAGAGAAAAATGTGTGTCCTGGTGATTTGGGATGTAAGGTTCTATATATGTCTGTTAAAATTCTCTCTATCTCTCTCTCCTTTCTTTGTTTCTCTGTTGGTAGGGCTCCCTTTAGTATCTGAAGTAGGGCAGATCTTTTATTAGCAAAACCTCTCAGCATTTGTTTGTGTATGAAAAATTTAAGCTCTCCCTCAAATTTGAAGGAGAGTTTTGCTGGATAAAGTATTCTTGGTTGGAAATTTTTCTCTCTCAGAATTTTAAATATGTCATGCCGCTGCCTTCTCGCCTCCATGGTGGCCACTGAGTAGTCACTACTTAGTCTTATGTTGTTTCCTTTGTATGTGGTGAATTGCTTTTCTCTTGCTGCTTTCAGAACTTGCTCCTTCTCTTCAGTATTTGAGAGTCTGATCAGAATATGTCTCGGAGTGGGTTTATTTGGATTTATTCTATTTGGAGTTCGCTGGGCATTTATGCTTTTATTTATATTGTGTAGAAGGTTTGGGAAGTTTTCCCCAACAATCTCTTTGAATACTCTTTCTAGATGTTTACCCTTCTCTTCCCCTTCTGGGACACCAATGAGTCTTAAACTTGGATGTTTTATTTTATCTATCATATCCCTGAGATCCATTTCGATTTTTTCGATTTTTTTTCTCCATTCTTTCTTTTGTTCTTTCATTTCTGTTCTGTGGTCCTTTTGGACACTGAGTCATTGTTCAGCTTCCTCTAATCTTGTATTATGAGTATCCAGAGTCTTTTCAATTTGGCCAGCGGTTTCTTTTATTTCCATAAGATCTTCTATTTTTTTATTTACTCTTGCAATTTCTTCTTTATGCTCTTCTAGGGTCTTCTTTATGTACTTTATATACTGTGCCATGTTCTTCTTCATGTCGTTTATATCCTGTGCCATGCTCTCATTCTTTGACTGTAGTCCTTTGCTTAATTGCGCCAAGTACTGTGTCTCTTCTGATCGTTTGATTTGGGTGTTTGGAATTGGGTTCTCCATATCGTCTGGTTTTAGCAAATGCTTAAGATTTTCTGTTGTTTTTGGCCTCTTGGCATTTGCTTTGCTTGATAGCTGTGATCTTCCAGGACCTCTGCTGAGGGAAGGCTGTGCTACGTCACAAGTGTGTGCCTTCCCTCAAGGGAAGCTTCGGGCCACTGGACCTTGCAGGGGCACTCCCAGCCTGATGCAATAATGGCTGAATGGGCGTCTCAACCCCCCCCCCTTTTCTCACAGCTCTACCTTCCCATCTCTGGGACAACTAGCTGTGGGTGCACCCAAGGCCACTGTCCACAGCCGATATTGTGGTGTGTGCGCGGTGCTGTGGGATACACTCCCCGTCAGACTGGGTTTCTTGGCATGGCTCTGGGCTGTGGGTCCACCCCGGGCAGGAGTGTCACTAGCACGCCGGGAAGCCAGCTGCAAGGGGCGCAGTTTCTTTCTCCTTTTGGCTGTCCCCTCTGTCCCTCTGTCCCTGGGACAATCAGCTGCGGGTGTGGGGAGGATTATCCTCCATGCCAGACACAGAGGTGTTGGCTACAGCCCGCTCCTGCCGTGCTTCACTGTGTGGTTCTCACTGCTCTATCTGCAGCCGTTCCTGGGTTTGTTTGTTTGTTTGTTTGTTTGTTTTTGAAAAAAAAGAACTAGTCCGTCTCCAAACGCCAACCCGCCATTTCCCCACACCGCAGCAAGGCCATGGGACTTTCAGCTGGCTTACTCACTTGTTTCAGAATGCAGACTCCTGGTTTCACCAAGTGCACAGTCCCTGTGGTTTTAGCAGACCTTGTCCAGCTGGTGCATTGCTGGAAGTGTTGTTCTGGGTCACTTTCTGGTTTTTATCTAGTATTTTTCACGGAGGTGATTTTTTGCTCTGTCTCACCTAGCCGCCATCTCTGTCCTTTTATTTTTACCCTAGGTAGATCTTGTGAGTTATTTGTAGAAAATGATTCAAATGACATTTTTCTCATTTTTTACCATGGGTGATGCATAGTTAGTATCAGTCTAGATGCATAGGAGAGCAGATAATTCTGACTTAGGCATTAGGGTTTACTTCTCTCCTAGAACTCATGTTGAGAACCGTTGGTAGACCATTTACATTTAATCATATTATTGATATGGGTATGTTTTGTGTCCATTCTACTATTTTTTTTTTATTTGTCCCATCTCATTGATCATCAGTTTTTCCTTTTTGTCTTCTTTTGGATTCATTTTTTTAATTTCATTTTCTTTTCTTTTGGTTTATACGCTACTGTGTTAGTTAGGGTTCTCTAGGGAAACAGAATCAACAAGAGATATCTAAGTATGAAATTTTATAAAAGCATTTCACGCAACTGTGGGGATGCATGAGTCCAAATTCTGTAGTGCAGGCAGCAAACTGGCAACTCCCATGAAGGTGTTCGATGAACTCCTCAGGAAATGCTTAGCTGGCTAGCCGAAGAAGAAGTGAAGGTCCTTTATCTGTCTCGCTTAAAAATCTTCAGCTGATTGGATTAAATCCAGTTGATTGGTTTCTCTTATTGTGGAAGACATGCCCTTCACTGATGTAATCAGTCACAGCTGCAGCCAGTTGACTGATTTAATAAACCAGCCTTCTGATTTGTTAACCAGCCACTAATGTCCTTGCAATAATGGCTAGGCCAGTGCTTGCTTGACCAGACACCTAGGTACCATCACCTGGCCAAGTTGACACATGAACCTAACCATCACAGCTATACTTCATTTTTTTTTTCATTTTTTAAATTTTGAATTCAGTTTTATTGAGATATATTTACATACCATATACTCATTCGTGGTATACAATCAACTGTTCACAGTACCATCATATAGTTGTGCATTCATCACCCCAATCTATTTTTTGAACATTTTCCTTATACCAAAAAGATAAAATAAAAAATACAAGTAAAAAAGAACACCCAAATCATCCCCCCCACCCCACCCTTTTTTTCGTTTAGTTTTTGTCCCCATTTATCTACTCATCCATCCATACGCTGGATAAAGGGAGTGTGATCCAGAGGGTTTTCATAGTCACACTGTCACCCTTGTAAGCTATATTGCTATACAATCGTCTTCAAGAGTCAAGGCTACTGGGTTGGAGTTTGATAGTTTCAGGTATTTACTTGTGTCTATTCCAGTACATTAAAACCTAAAAAGTGTTATCTATATAGTGTGTAAGAATGCCCACCAGAGTGACCTCTCAACTCCATTTGAAATCTCTCAGCCACTGAAACTTTGTTTCATTTCGCTTCCCCTTTTTGGTCAAGAAGATGTTCTCAATCCCATGATGTTGGGTCCAGATTCATCCCTGGGAGTCATATCCTGCATTGCCAGGATAATTTACACCCCTGGGAGTCGGTCCCACGGTGTGGGGGATGGGGGGAGGCCAGTGAGTTCATCTGCCGAGGTGGCTTAGCTGGAGAGAGAGGGCCATATCTGAGCAAGAAAGAGGTACGCAGGGGGAGACTCTTAGTCACAATTATAAGCAGATTTAGCCTCTCTTTTGCAGTAAGGAGCTTCATAAGGGCAAGCTCCAAGATAGAGGGTTTGGCATACTAAACAGCCAGTCTTGAATGTATGTGAGAACATCAGCAACAATCCAGGTGAAGAATTCTGACACTATTGCATTTTCCCCCAGCCCCTCAGGGGTACCTGCATATATATTTTTTTCTTTGCCTAAATTACTTTGGGATGTGTTGCTGGTTCACATTGACCCTTTACAAACCTACCAGATTTCACTTTGTATTCAAAGTTCCATATAATTATGGTGTTTGAACAAACTTATTGTACAAGTTAAATTATTTAGAAAATATAGATCCTGGACCAAATAGACACTCTTCCCTTTATCTCACATGGAAGTTGAAGTTTTAAAACACAGTCAGTATTGTCCTTTACCCTTTGGCCCGATTTGCCCTAGTCCTAACCAGGTCTGCTTCCTTCATATCTCTGATAGACTTCATTATTTTTGTTTTAAAAAGTTTGTTCTAGGTTTATAGTTTGGATTTTTGACTCATTATAATTTACTACTTCATATATAATGTAAGAACCTAATAACAGACTGCTTTCATTTTCCTCCCTCCATTCTTTGAGTTACTGTTGTTATATATTTTATTTCTACATATATGATCAACACCATAATTTATTATTTTTGCTTTAAACAGACAATTGTCTTTTTTTTTTTTTAGTTTTTTTTTTTTTAGTTAAAAAAGCTGTGCATGTATAGAACAATCACGTAAAATACAGGGTTCCCATACACCACTCTATTATTAACACCTTGCATTGGTTTGGTTCATTTGTTACATTTGATAAAAACACATTTTTATAATTGTCTTATTAACTGTAGTCCATGGTTTAATTTAGGGTTTCACTCTTTGTCTTGTGCAGTTCCATGGATTTTTTAAAAAAATTTTATTCTAGTACCTTATAAACAACCTAACATTTCCCTTTTTAAGCATGTTTAGGTATATATTTCAGTGTTGTTAATTAGATTCACAGTGTTGTGCTACCATCACCATCATCCATTACCAAAACATTTCTACCATTCCAAGTAGAAACTCTTTACATGTTAAATCTTAACTCCTTTCCCTATCCCTACCCCATCACCTGGTAACCTAGACAATTGTCTTTTATTTTTTTCCTTCCTTCCAGCTATTACTTTGTTTATTCTTAAGTTACATGAAAAAAAAAAAAAAAAAAAAGACAACCAGCAGTTCTGCCTCACTTCAGAGAAAGTTTCCAATCAACACCAATCATGTGGTGACAAATAATTAGGAATGGTGACATGTTTGGGTCAAGGAAGAATGGGCTCTGGTGCTATGGTTCATCTCCAACAAGAATATAGCACAATGGCCAGCACAAGCCATCATAACACGGAAACTTTAGTGATGGTTACAAATTCAGATCTCTTCTCTGAAGCTAGCAAATTAAGTGAAATAACTGGGTTTTAAAAAAGGTGTTAAAATGAAGCCCAAATAAGTTTTAAAAACATGCTCTTGACATATTTTCCTCTCAAAATTTACAGGAAACATACTATTTTTCACTCTAATAGCCCAAATTTTTTCCTCACATAGCCCACAATGTAGTTGCAGATAGACTATTCTGCCTCAAGGTGTATTGCCTGTCTTCAAATAAAGTGGTCTTTTTTTCTGTAGTGCCTTATCTGCTGTGGGAAAATCCAGTGAGTTATTCATTGCAGATATTTTATTTTTTAGTTCTACCATTCCTATTGTGTATTTTTTGATAGTTTTCATTTCTCTAATGAGATTCCCTATCTGTTCTTTCATTTTTTTTCCCTTTAAGTCCTTTAATAGCTCATTAATAGTTTTGTTCCCAAATTCAATCATTTCTACATTCCTGGTCTATTGTTAGTACTACTAGTATTACTAATACATGTATGTGTATTTATGTGTATTTGTCTATTTATTTAATGAGCAGTGTGGCAGAAATGTTAAATTTTGGTAAATCCAGGGAAGGGTATTTGTGATTAATTTTATAACTTCTGTAAATTAAATTTTTCAAATATTTTTAAAGATATTCTAGAGATCTTTGCAGTATATAGAGGTATTCTTTATTCCTTTATGTACAACTGCATAGTATTTCATTGAGTGTATGTACTATATGCAGTCAGTCCTTATTAATGAATATTTGATTGTTTCCAGGCTTTTGCTATTAAAAGTGGTATACTCCTTGTGCATATGCCTGTTTGTGTTTTTGAAAGTAAAAATTTGGGATAGATTCCTCAAAGTGGAATTGCTGAATCAGAGGGTAAATGTATATGAATTTTTCTAGATTGTCAAATTCCCTTTCATATAGATTAAAACATTTCTGTACCCCCAGCATGGTATGGGCATGTCTGCTTTCCCTTAGAGTTGTCAAACAGTTATACTGTTAAACTTTTGGAGTTTTGCTAGTCTTATATGTGAGAAGAAGCATTTCAGAATAGTTTTAATTTGCTTTTTTCATAGTGAGTTTGTACATGTAATAATGTTTGAAAGTCATTTAAATTTCCTCTGTGAACTGTAAGTTCATATTCTTTGTAGGTAGTTGTTTTTTTTTTTATTGTTAAGATTTTATTGAGCAGATATTACAGAGAGTTCCCATATACCCCCACTCCCTGGCATACAGTTTCTTCTGTTAATAACTGCTTGCATTAGTATAGTACATTATTTAAAATTGAAGAGGCAATGTTGATACATTATTATTAACTAAATTCTATAGTTTACATTAGGGTTCAATCTTTGTGTTGTACAGTTTTATGGGTTTTGACAGATGTGTAATATCATGTATCTATATTATAGATCACACAGAATAGTTTCACTGCCTTTTAAAAAATCCCTTTTACTTCACCTGTTTGTTCCTCCTTCCCACCCCCAAAACTCTGGCCAACACTCTTTTACTGTCTTTATAATTTTGCCTTTTCCAGAATGTCATTTAGTTGGATTCATGCATTATGTAGCCTTTTCTGACTGGTTTCTTTCACTTAGCAATATGTATTTAAGGTTCCTCCATGCCTTTTCATGGCTTTATAGCACTTTTTTTTTTTTTAATCTCATAATTTGTTAATCCATTCAGCTGTTGAGGGACATCTTGGATGCTTCTAGTTTTTGGCAATTATGAATAAAGCTGTTATAAACATTTGAGTGCTGGTTTTTGTGTGGAAATAAGTTTTCAATTCATTTGGGTAAATACCTAGGAATACAGTTGCTGGATTGTTATGGAATGACTGTGTTTAGCTTTGTAAGACATTGCCAAACTGTCTTCTGAAGTGGCTGTACCAATTTGTGTTCCCACTCACAAGGAATGTGAATTTCTGTTGCCTGACATCCTCACAAGCATTGGTATTCTCAGATTTTTGGATTTTAGGCGTTATAATATGTATGTAGTGGTATCTGATTGTTTAATTTGCAGTTGTCTCGTGACATTTGATGTTGAAAAACTTTTCATATGCTTAATTTCCATCTGCATATCTTCTTTGCTGAAGTGTCCAGATTGAGTCCCCATTTTTTATTGAGTTTTTCTTATTGTTGGTTTTTAAGAATTCTTTGTATGTTTTGTGTACAAGCCCTATATCAGATATGTGTTTTGCAAATATTTTCTCCCATACTGCAGCTTGTCTTTTCATTCTCTTCATAGTATCTTTCACAGAACAGAAATTTTAAATTTTATTGAAGTTCTACTTCTCACCTTTTTCTTTCATGAAACATGTTTTTGGTAGTGCATCTAAAAAGTCATTGCCAAATCCAGCATCACCTAGATTTTCTCCTATGTTACCGTTAGAAGTTTTATAATTTTTCTTTTTACATTTAGGACTATGATGTATTTTTAGTTAATTTTTGTGAACAATGTAAGGTCTCTGTCTTTTTGCATATGGTTGTTCAGTTGTTCCAGCACCATTTGTTGAAAAGAGTATCCATTCTGCTTAAATTTATTTTCTTTGTCAAAGGTAAGTTAACATTATTTGTAAGGATCTATTTCTGGGCTCTCTATTCCATTTGATTGATCTCTTTGTCTTTTGCCAGTGCCATACTGTCTTGTAACAATGTATCTTTGTGAGCTTATATAAATTAGATCTCTGTGTTATCATTTTCATTACTTGGGAAATGGGGAAAATAGTGAATCCTATTTTACAGTGTTTTGGTGATTTAATGAATTAGTACACGTAAAGTACTTAGAACAGCATCTGGCATTTCTTAAATGCTCAAAAAAATGTTTACTGATGTCTTTCCCTCTCTCCTGTTTAAAACGTTGTTTCCTCCATTGATGTGGCACTATGCACCAGAGTTGTACTTAATGCAGAGCTTAGTTTGGTACAGAAGGCTGGTCTAAATTTTAAATGATACCATATAAAAACCGATACTGGCTTGTCGGTTCTAGGGTCAAGACTACCATACAATAAACAGATAAACCAAAGGATAGATTATCACTCATTTCTTCCATACATTATGTTTGAAGAAAAATAACATAAGGTGAAGGCATAGGTAGTGATAGGGATGCTACTTTAGGTACTTTTTCACAGCAATGTATGAAAGGGTAATGGACTGTCTTTAATTGCAGTAATCCCCTTGGTTTGCATGGTGACTTATACAGAGTAAATATTAGTTGATTAGATATATGTATATATGTCTGACACTCAGAAGTGAGACCATTAAAAAATAAAACCAAGATCATGCCCTATGTCTGCTGGTGGTCATATCATCTCAAGGAAGGAAAATGATACATCTGACCAGTAGTGCCTCATGAAGTTCAATTTTGTGAGAATGAAAGAGTGTAAGAAAATACCAAGTGACTTCTTGTTGACCGAGATGGTGGCATAAGGCACTCCAAGATTCCATTCCCCACAGATTCTTTGAACAACTAGCAAAAACTTACAGAGCCATCTTCCTCAGAGCTCTGGAAAATAGTTAAAATGTTGCAGTAACTGGGCAAGTGCCACATCAAGAAAATGTAGCTTAGATATGGTAGGAGAAGCTCTGGAGCCTTGTTAGCCCCTCTGTCACCCCCTCCCTGGTGCGTGTGGAGCCAGACTCTGCTTTCATTGTGGGTCCCTGGTCTTGTTCTGGAGGGAGCAGAGTAATCCCAGTGTGTGTACTGGGATGCCTGTATGTGTGTGGCATTCTATTTGTATGGTAGCCTGAAGGACTGATCCAGGATACTCATCTTTGGCTTGCCCTCCCAGAACTTGCTCTGAAGTCAGAAGCAGCTTGCTTACAGCTAAAGCAGAGATATAAACAATCAAATCAAAGTGGCCTGGTTGAATAATTACTGGCTTGAAAACATACAGTAGAGCACTCAGGGTGGGAGTGGGAGGTCTATTTCACAGAGAGTAGACAGGTCATTCAGATTTCTGTAAATGATGGAATTCTAAGGCCATGAGCTCATGCCCAGGATAAGAGGCAGGCTCAGAAGAGATAGAAAGACCCTGTGCTTTTGCTTTGTGCTGCTTCTCTTGGTAGGAGAGCTAAACTCTAAAGGAGAGCACAGTCAAAACAGAGCCAAGTTGCAACTACTGAAAGGTGTTTTTTGCATTGGTTGGTTTGTTTTTTTGTTATCTCTATGGTACCCAAGGAAATCTCTACATATCTCTAGCTGGATACAAGCATAAGGAACAGACATCTCAGAGACCTAGAGATGTCTGTGTCCTCAAGTTAACACATTAGAATATTAAAATGTTTAATGTGCAACAAAAAAAATTACAAGACAAAGAAATGGGAAATGATGGCCCATCTAAAGGAATAAAATAAAACTTCAGGAATCATCAATGAAAAGAGCTATGCTGGTTTGGATGTATTATTTCCCCCAAAACGCCATGTTCTTTGATGCAATCTTGTGAGGGCAGACATATTAGTGTTGATTAGGTTGGAAACTTTGGATTAGGCTGTTGCCATGGATATGTGACCCACCCAACTGTGGTTAATACTGGTGATTAGATTATTTCCATGGAAGTGTGGCCCCCGCCCATTCAGCCTGGGTCTTGTTTAGTTCACTGGAGCCCTATAAAAGCTCACAAACAGAAGGACCTCAGAACTGCTCTAGCTTACAGAGACATTTTGGAGATGGCCGTTGGAAGCAGACTTTTGCTGACGCTTTGGAGATACTAGCCCAGAGTTTGCCCTGAGAAGCTGATGCAGAGACATTTTGAGAATACCATTTTGAAATGCAGCCTGGGAGCAAGCAGACGCCAGCTATATGCCTTCCCAACTAACAGAGGTTTTCTGGATGCCAGTGGCCTTTCTCCAGTGAAGGTACCCTATTGTTGATGCCTTACCTTGGACAGTTTATGGCCTTTAACTTTGTAACCAAATAAACCCCCTTTATAAAAGTCAATCCATTTCTAGTATTTTGCCAAATGGCAGCATTAGCAAACCAGAACAAGAGCTAAAGGAAAAAATGAAGAAAGAACTAAAGGATATTAGGAAAACAGTGAGTTAACAAAAATCTCAGTAAAGAGATAGAAATTATAAAAAGTAACCAAACGAATACTGAAGTTGAAGACCATAATAACTGAAGTAAAAAGTCCCTAGATGGGTTCAACAGCAGATTAGTGAAGATAAGACAATTGTAATGATTCAAGCTGGGGAGAAGAAAGAAAACAGAATGAAAAAAGTGAACAGAGCCTGAAAGACTTGTGGTTCAACATCAAGGATACCAATCTACATATGGAAGTACCAAAAGGAAAAGAAAGAGAGAAAGTGGCAGAAGAAATATTTGTAGAAATAATGGCCAAAATTAATGAAACGCATCAATATACTCGTTCAGGAACCCAGTGAACCCCTAACAGAATAAAGTCCAAGAGTACCATGTCCAGGCACATTGTAGGTAGTCAAACTGTGAAATACTAAGGATAAAGAGAGAGTTCTGAAAGCTGTAAGAGAAAAAGCAAAGTGTTATGTACAAGGGAGCCCCAATAAGACTGTGTCAGTTTCTCATGAGAAACCTTGGAGGCAAGAAGGAAGTGTGATGAAATATTTTAAGTGCTGAAAGAAAATAATTGCCAACCAAGAATTTTTTTTTATCTAGGGAGACAGTCTTTCAAAAATGAGGGAGACATTAAGACATTTCCATATAAGCTAAAGCTAAGGTAGTCCATCACTGCTAGACCTGTCCTACAAGCAGTGCTGAAGGTAGCTCTTCATACTAGAAGAATGGACATTTAGACAGTGGATTATAGGGCACGAAGACATAAAGATCTGTGGTAAAAGTAAACATGGGTTAATATAGTTTATTTTAATGTACTGTATTTTTACTTCTTGCAGTTTCTAAAATGCAAATGCATAAAGTAATGATAAATCTATGGTTTTGGACATAAAACGTATATGATTTAATTTGTAATGAGTACAACAAAAAGGAAGGGGGATGGAGGGGTTTAGGGGACAGAGTTTGTGTATGCCTTTGAAATTAAGTTGGTATCAAATCAAATGTAATTGTTATGGATTTAGGATGTTAAATTTATCCATAGTATCCACAAAGAATATATCTGAAAAATTTATATAGAAGGAAATTAGGACACAAAATGGCAAGGTGTAAAATTACAAAACTTCCATAGTCATTAGTGAAAGAATGGAAGGACAAAAAAGTATAAGATTTACAAAGGCCAAATAGCAAAATGGCAGAAGAAAGTCCTGCATTATTAGTAGTTACTTTAAATGTAAGTGGATTAAACTTTCCATTCAAAGGATAGATAAGCAAAATGAATGAAAAAGCATGACCCAACCCTTTGTTGTTTATAAGAGACTCTCCTTTCATTCAAAGATTAAAGTGGATTGAAAGTGAAAAGATGGAAAAATATATACCATGCAGGTAGCTATACTGATATCAGGTAAAACGGACATAAATCAAAACCTGTTACAAGGGACAAACAAGGACACTATATACTGATAATAGGGTAAATGCAACAAGAAGATATAACAGTTATAAGTATGTATGTATCTAACAGCAAAGCGGTTAATATTGACAGATTTGAAGGGGGAAATAGATGATTCTACATTAACAGGAGATTTCAGTATACCACTTTGAATAATGGATGAGCATCCAGACAAAAATAAGGAAATAGAATAATTGAATGATACGCTAAAGGAGCTAGGCCTAACAGAACCTAGGCCTAAAGAACACTTTACCCAACAGCAGCAGAATACACATTCTTCTCTTGGTGTCCATGAGTCATTCTCCAGGGTAGACCATATGTTAGGTCACAAAACAAGTTTCAATAAATTTAAAAGGATTGAAATCATATAATGTATCTTCTATGACCACAAGGGAATAAAACTAGAAATCAATAACAGAAGGAGAACTGGAATATTCACAAATATGTGGAAATTAAATAACCTGCTCTTAAACAACCAGTGGGTCAAACAGAAATCACAAGGGAAATTAGAAAATTTCCCAAGGTGAATGAAAACAAAAATGCAGTGTACCAAAACTTATGGTATGCAGCAAAGGCAGTGTTGAAAGGGAAATTTATAGCTCTAAATGCTTACATCAAAAAGAAAGAAAGAGCTGAAATCAGAGACTTAACCTTAAACCCAGTGCGAGCAGAAGGCAGGAAATAACAAAGATTAGAGCAGACATAAATGAAATAACGTGAAAGAAACAATAGAGAATGTCAAAGAAACCAAAAGTTGGTTCTTTGAAAAGATCAATAAAATCGACAAATCTTTCTCTAGACTGATTAAATATGAGGACACAAATATCTGAAATCAGAAATGAAAGGGGAGACGTTGTTATCAACCCCACAGAAATAAAAAGAATTAAAAGGGAACAATCTAAACAGTTGTTTGCCAACAAATTGGATAACATAGATGAAACAGACATATTCCTACAGACACACAAGTTACCTACACTGACTAAAGAAGTAATAGAAGATCTCAGTAGATGACTAGCAAGTAAATATTGAATTCAATAATAAAAAACCTCCCAACAAAGATGAGCCCAGGACCAGATGGCTTCACTGGTGAATTTTACCAAACATTCCAGAAATAATTCTCACCAATCCTGTTCAAACTGTTTTATAAAATTGAAGAGCAGGGGGCACTCCCTGTTACATTCTGTGAGGCCAGCATCACTCTAATACTAGAGCCAGATAAAGATATCACAAGAAAAGAAGATTACAGAACAGCACCCCTCATGAATACAGATGCAAAAATCCTCAATGTAATACTAGCAAACTTAATCCCACAGCACATTAAAAGAATTATACTCCATGATCAATTGGATTTATCACAGGAGTGCAAGGTTGGTTCAGCATAAGAAAATCAATGAACATAATACTCCACCTTAGTAGAACAAAGGGACAAAACCTACATGATCATCTTGATTGACGCAGAAAAGGCATTTGACAAAACACAGCATGCTTTCTTGATGAAAACACTTCAAAAGACAGGAATAGAAGGAAACTTCCTCAATATGATAAAGGCCATATTTGAAAAACCCATAGCTAACATCGTTTTCAATTGTGGAAGACTGAAAACTTTCCCCCTAAGAACAGGATGCCCACTGTCACCACTGTTATTCAACATTGTACTAGAAGTTCTAGCAAGAGCAGTTAGTCAAAAAGAAAAGAAAAGAAAGAAAGAAATAAAAGGTATCCAAATTGGAAAGGAAGAAGTAAAACTTTTCCTATTTGTAGAAGACATGATCCTATATATAGACAATCCTGAAAAATGCACAAGAAAGTTACTAGAGTTAATGAGTTCAGCAAACTGATGGAGTACAGGATCACCACACAAAGATCAGTGGTGTTTTTATACATTCTATACATAACCTGAAGAGGAAATCAAGGAAAAGATTCTGTTTAGAATAGCAACTAAAAGAATCAAATATGTAGGAAGAAATTTAATGAAGTATGTAAAGAAATTATATGTGGAAAACTATAAAACATTGCTGAAAGAAATCAAAGAAAACATAAATAAATGGAAGGGCATTCCATATTCATGAATTGGAACACTAAATATTGTTAAGATGTCATTTCTACCCAAGGAAATTTACAGATTCAATGTAATCCCAACCAAAATTCTAAGACTCCTTTGCAGAAATGGAAAAGCCAATCAGCAAATTTATTTGTAAGGATAAAGGGCCTCAAATAGCCAAAACCATCTTGAAAAAGAACAAGGTTGAAGGACTCAGACTTCCTGATTTTAAAACTAATCACGAAGCTACAGTGGTTAGGATAGCATCATACTGGGACAAGGATGGGCATATAGACTAATGGAATCAAATTGAGAGTTCAGAAATAGACCTGCTCTGTATGGCCAACAGGCAGTGACAAGGGTGCCAAGTCCATTCAGTGGCCAGAGGATAATCTCTTTAACAAATTGTTCTTGGAAAACTGGACAGCCATATGAAAAAGAATGAAGGTGGACTGCTACCTGATACCATTTACAAAAATTAATTAAAAATGGATCAGAGACCTTAGTGTAAGAAATGAAAGTATAAAATTCCCAGGAGAAAATACAGGAAAACATTTTCAGTACCTTGTGTTAGGCATTGGATTCTTGGATTTTACAGCATAAACATGAGTAACAAAAGAAAAAATAGATACATAGGACTTCAAAATTAAAAAAAACTTTTGTGCATCAAAGGGTTTTATCAAAAAAGTAAAAAGACAACCTACAAAGTAGGAGAAAATAATTTGGAAATCATGTATCTTATTAGAATTTAATAATGTGGGTTTAATATCCAGAATATATAAAGATATCCTACAACTCAACCCAATTAAAAAATGGGAATAAGTCTTTAATAGACATATCTCCCTTAGATATACAAATGGCCAATAAGTGCATGAAAAGATGCTCATCATCATTACCATTAGGGAAATGCAAATCCATACCACAACAATAGACCATTTCACATTCACTAGAAAACTACTGTTAAGAAAATGGAAAATAAATTTGGAGAGGATGTGGAGAAATAGGAGCACTTACTTGTTCATTGTTGATGGGAATATAAAATGGTGCAGCTGCTGTGGAAAACAGAAAGTTATGTATAGAGTTACCACATGGCCTGGCCGTCTTACTTCTCTGTATGTACCCAAAAACCAGAAGCAGGTACTCAGACGTTTATTTTCACACTGATTTTCATTCTAGCATTATTCGTAGTTGCTGAAAGATGGAAGCAACCCAAGTGTCCATCAATAGATGAATAGATAAGTAAGATGTGGTATGGTCTTACAATGCAATATTATTCAGCCCTAAAAGGGAAATAAGCCTGACTTGTAAGGACAAATATTGTATTATCGCACATATTTGAAATATTTCAAATATGCAAAGTCATTGTGTCAGAAACTAGAATACAGGTTACCAGGGGCTTAAGGTAGGGAATGGAGCATTAATGCTTAATTTGTACAGATTTTCTGTTTGGAATGATGGAAAAGTCTTGGTAATGGATGTTGTTAATGGAAGTGCAATATTGTGAATTACATATGAAAATGTGTCATATATATTACACTTGTATATATGAAAGTGGTCAAAATGGGAAATTTTAAGTTGTATATATGTTACTAGAATATACATTTTAAAAACCATCAAAGTGTACAACACAGAGTGATCCCTAACATAAACTCTGGAGTATAATTAATAGTATAATTATATTAATATTGTTTCATCCATTATAGCAAATGTACCATTCTAACACAAAATGTTATTCATAAGGAAAACTGCATGTGTGTGATGTGTGTGTGTGGTGGGGTTTTGGGAACTGTACTTTCTGCATGACTTTACTGTATACCTACAAATGGTTTCATAAAAAAACAAGAGTTAGGAGATCAGAAAAGAGAACTAAGTGGTGAGAAAGGTTACTGTAGCACAGATCAGAGGGGTGGGTGTGAGCAGCAGATACATCAGTGAAGCCCACAAAAGACAGAAGATAAGGCATTAGGGAATGTGATGTAGTGGTGGTAAAAAGTCTGTTAGGCCTTGGTAGTCTTGGAAAGCTTTTGAGCTTCTGTGGGAAAAGACCACTTGTCTTTGGTTGGTATAGCTTTTGTAAAAGGATTATAAAGCATTAATAGATTCTTAACTATTTATATATATAAGCCTCTGTACACTAAAGTTCACTTTGTTACCAAAGCCATCTTATGTGTTCATTCAGTAAACATTTTAAGCAGATATTAATGACAAAAGACAGAACTACATAATGATTTTAAAAGAGAAAATGGTCATTTGTTTATGTTTGGAATGTGTACACTTGTGAACATGTAGTGCCAGTACTTTAGGAAGCTGACTTTTGACATGTTAAGACCTACTGACTTTTTGACTCCCTGTCATAGCACAGGCACTCATATTCATATTTCCTCTTCAGCCACAAAATGCCTTTTACCTGGAGGGAATACTGTGCCCTAGGAATGGGATCTAGCTTCATCATATGATTTAGAAAGTAATTAACCATAGCTGTGGTCTTTTTTCCTCTGTGATTTTGGGTGTAAGATTGGAATCTTTAAAAATAGACGATTTGAGAGTTAAAGCGTCCTTATAAATTCTAATAAAATATAAAGTGATATAATAACCACGATTGTTTCTTATGGGAGAACTTATTCAAATACTGTTTGAATTCAAGTACTCTTACTAAGCCTTTTAAAAACAGAGATGTAATTCCCTTTCCATAGAATTCACTCTCTTAAAGTGGATAATTCAGTAATGTTTACTATATTTAAAAGGTTGTGCAACCCTCAACACTATCCAATTCCAGAACATTTTCTTTTTACCATCCCCAAAAGGAACCTGTTTTCATTAGCAGACAGTCTCGTCTCTCCCCTTTACCCAGCCCCTGGCAACCATTGACCTACTTTCTGTCTCTGTAGATCTGCCTGTTCTGGACATTTCGTATAAATGGAGTCATACAATATGTGGCCTTTTGTGTCTGATTACCAAGCCTTTTTTAATGATTTTATCTTTTCAAAGTATGTTCACTTTAAAAAATACATGCACATTATCTCTATGAAGTAGAGAGGCACTTTGTGACATAGTTGTATTTGTCAAATTTATTATGTCTTCGTGGCCTAACTTACCATAGGATGAGGGAAAGAAGTTCAGAGGCACAAGATAGAAGTTTGGAAAAGTAGAGTTAAAGGAAAATTAGGACATAATGATATATAAAAAATAATTCAGTCCTCTGGGATTTCTGGAACCATGAGTATTAAACTTAAAGTGCAACTGCAATGGAATACTCCAGTTATATTTAAGAATTTAGAATCTGAAGACAGATTGTTTTTGAACCTTCAGCAACTTTAGGCTGAATTCCATTTCACCCAGATTGAAAGGATGTCAGAATTGTGCTCCTGGTTATCTCAAAGTCCGTAACCGGAAGCCTTTTGCCCAAGTGTGCAGAAGTGGTATGATAAATTTACTTGTGTTAATTAAGGCAAATAATAGGTGCACTTTTCCTTTGCAGCAATTAATTCAAGTTGGGGCCATTTATATAACAGAAACTTGAAGCATGAATTCTTGACAGTTGTAAGAATACTTGAATTCATGGGTCAGTATTAGCAAAGTGTAACATTTTTCTATAAATTTTACAAATTAGGTTTTTTATCTTTTAAATATTATGGTATGCTTTTGGGATGCATATCTATGCCGGTTTCACTGTTGGATCTGTAGTTGTCTCTAGAAACGATCCACAGGATAATAAATCACAGTAGGCTCTCACTGTTTACCATGGCTCCTATCATTTCTTGGCACAATGAAAACTTTGGCTAAATTATTCTTCAATTCCTATTTGGTCTTTTGCCTGGATGAACTGTGCCACACTAAGTCAGCAAGAAGGGCTTTTCCTTGGAAGCAGGTCTGAATGACTTGCCTGATGATTCCTTTTCTTCGGTCCTGTACTTCATCCTGCTTTTTCTTGGGTGTTATACCTCTACCCTCAAAAGTGGTATTCTGTATATAATATATAATGGTATTCTGTAATGCCATTCCCAAGGGAATTAAGTCCCAAAAGTGAGAAGTTACCAAAAATGAAAAGAGAACAAGAGGTAGACTCAGGTTATTAAAACTCTTGTCCCTGTTCAGCACTTGTAATGATATCTTTGTCTCCTTAGAAGTTCTGTCCTCGTGTAGAGTGGCTTAACTGTGTCTTTAGAATCCCTTTCCTGTTTTATCCTGTTCTATTTTAAATATTCCTCCTGGGTTGAGGTGGAAGAAGTTATGTAGAGGGATAGAAAGAGTGCCATGTGTGTATGGAGGTAGGGAGGAAAGCCTTGGGCGCAACCCAAGAGGAGGGCAGTATCTGCTACCACAAGTCTGTATGGGCATTTTATTTGTGTGCATGTGATGGTGTTTTAATTTGTGTGTGCGTGTGCGTTGCTATATCTAAACCAGGGTTAGCTGAGGATATGCTGATACAGAAAATAATTTATAGTACTTTTACCTCTTTACCTATTTCATAAAATTTAAGATTTTCTCAAAGCACATAAAAGCACTTCATAGTTTGTAGCCATTATATATTTACAAGCCTTTAACAATCAAGAAGCTCTTTTTATGATTTTTAAAAAGTATCACTCTCTAAAATACCTGTTATACCTTATTTATAAACTCATATTATTAAGAATGTCTGGTTTGAATAGCTATTCAAATATAATTACTGTTCACTTTGTTTTTATTACCAAATTGATAATAATGCCATGTGAATATTATTTTATATACATTTTCTTTCAGCTGAATTTGTTGTATTCATATTTGCTTAGGCAGTAGGCATGCTTGGTATGGGGGAATATGTGGATATATATATATAATTGGTTGAATCTTAGAGCTGGCAGGATCTTAAAGGTTTTTCCAGTCCTGGTTGCCTGTCTAAAACAGAAACTCATCCTGAATCAAGTCTTGAAATTTGACTCTTATATCGCTGCTTTAATGTAGTCATTGGTAAGGAATGCACTACTCTTTCTAGGCATGCCATTCTATTTTTGAACAGCTGTAACTGTTTGAAAATTGTACTGGAATCTCTCTCACTGTAACTCAACCCTTTTATCATATCGTTCCTTTGGAGCTGGTCTCTCTTTTATAAAATTACTCTGTAGTGGTTTGAGGATAGATATCAAGGATTCATAATATCTTATTTAGACTAAACACATCCAGCTTTGGTTGAATTGTTAGCCTTGTTATAGGACTTATCTATCCTGGTCACCTAATGTACATGTTTTAATTCCTTGGCTTTCAAATGTTTTTTACTGCAACCCCTTCAAAAGAATGGATTTTACATCCTGGCTCAATATACCCTAACATATTCATATATAGATGTATACCTGTTTTATATATGTGTATGTGTATGTACGTATGTATATATAACAAAGATTCATAAAACAACTTATCCTTACTGATACTTTCTGTTCTTTCTATTTTGATAAAAAAGAAATGCTGGTGTTCAGTGCAAGTTGGTGGTGGTGGGATGGTGTATGGGAATCCTGTATTTTATGCATGGTTGTTCTGTAAAACCACAACTTTTCTAATAGAGAAAAAGAAAGAGGTGCCATATGAAGGAATATGAAAGCTAAAAAAAGAAAAGGAAAAATGTCTGTGTTACCTATTCAATTGATTTAATCACCTACTGTGGTTTGGAAAATGCTGCTTTAGTTTGTGTTGAAAAATTGAAATAAAGTTTCCAAAAAGCTGTATCTTAGAGTAATCATTGCTGAAACAAGGTTTTACCTTTATCACTTTGAAGAAGAGAATATTCTGTTCGTGGTTATTCAGTAAAACTTAACAGTATTATCAAGTCCTTGGTAATGATTACACTGAAACAAAAATATATGCAGTTTTTACTTTTATCCCTAGGTGGCGACAGACAAGGTTGCAGAAAAGTTGAGTTCTACTCTCTCATGGGTGAAGAACACAGTATCGCATACAGTCAGTCAGATGGCCAGTCAGGTGGCAAGTCCATCTGCTTCATTACACACTACATCCTCGTCTACCACACTATCAACACCAGCCCTTTCACCATCTTCCCCATCACAGTTGAGTCCAGACGACTTAGAACTCCTGGCTAAACTGGAGGAACAAAATAGGTGAGTGAGGATGCTTTGCTTTTCTCTCTCCAATTATGTATACAAACCCAATCATACATACATGTATATATGTCATAGTCAAAATGTTAAATATTTACTCTTATTTAAGAAAGTTTATTGTCTTGTTTTTGGCTCTTTGTTTATGAAAATTACTTAACAGAAGTATTTTTTGAAGGTTAGTCTTAAATCAGACTAAAATTTTCTTCCAGCTAAGAGAGATTTAGAGATTTGTTTTTTTAATTTAGCTTATTTCCTAAATTCTTCCTAAATTTTAGCAATCTGTTTTTTAAGGCAAGTAGCTACCATTTATATTTTAGACACTAAATAGTCCCCTTTGGTTAAGATATAAACTAATTTAATCTAGGGTGGATATCTGATTGGTGTTTTGGAGTGGGAAGTCTTTTGTAAGTTTATCCATGGAAGGCAGAGTATCCTTTTCTCATAATGGGAATGAAGTGAGATAGTTGAATCTTTGCTAGAAATGTATGCTCTGGACCTATGATATTGGCAGAGCCCTTTAAGTCATCAGCTATAAAAGAATATATGGAAAGAGCATCCTTGTGCTTAGAAAAGGTATATAATGCCACTGGTCTCAAGAGTAATAAGAGAGTTTTTAAAAGTTTTATTGGTGTTTAATTGAAATATAATAAGCTGCACATATTTAAAGTGTACACTTGATGAGTTTTGACATAGGTATACACTGCGAAATTATCACCAAAATCAGGAAAGTAAACATACTCATTATTCTCTCCATGCTCCTCTCCTGTCCCCAGCCAACTGTTGATCTGCTTTCAGTCACTGTAGACTAGCTGCATTTTCTAGAATTTTATGTTAATTAAATCATACAGTGTGTACTCTTTTTTTGTATGAATTCTTTTCACTTAGCATAATTATTTGAGATTCATCCATGTTATAGATCATATCAATTGTTCATTTCTTTTTATTGCTTAATAGTATTCCATTGTATGGATATTCCACAGTTTATCCATTCATCTGGTACTACAAACTGCTGTGAACATTTGTATAACAGTCTTTATATGGACATTCATTTCATTTGTGCAAAAACCTAGGAATGGAATGGCTGGATCATATGGTAGGTTAAACAGCCAAACTGTTTTCCAAAGGCATGGTACTTTTTTACATTTCTACCAGTAGTGTATGAAATCTTCAGTTCCTTTTATCCTCACCAGCGCTTGGAATGGCCAGTCTTTTTAATTTTAGCAGTTCGAATAGGTAAGAGATATCTCGCTGGTTTTCATTTGCATTTCTCTAATGGTGTTAAACATTTTTTTATGTGCTTATTTGCCATCCATATGTCTTCTTTGAAGTAGTGTCTATTCAAATTTTTTGCCCATTTAAAAAAAAAACTGGGTTGTTTGATTTCTTATAATTGAGTTTGAGAGTTCTGTAAATATTTGGGACACCAGTCCTTAATCTGTTATATGATTTACAAATATTTTTCCCCTTTCAATGGCTTATCATTCTCTTGATAGTTTTTTTTTTTTTTTTTTTTTTTTAAACTGGAAGAAAATAATTTATGCTTGGGTTTGGAATACAGCCAGGCATTTATATACTTTATACTCACAATACACAAATGATTACTTCACAATATGCTTAAAATTTCTCAGTCCATCTTCAAAGCCTAGAATAGCTCAAGTTTGAAACATTATCTTGATAGTTTTTTTTTTAAATATCAATGCTATAATCTTTTTTTTTATTATGGAAGTTGTAAGTTTACAGAAAAATCATTCATAAAATACGGGGTTCCCATATACCACCCTATGAATAACACCTTGCATTGGTGTGGTACATTTGTTAAAATTGATGAAAGCACTTTTTGTTTTTAATGCAGTTTTAGTCACACACCATACAACCCATCCAACTTGTACAGTCATTTGCTCTCAATCTAATCACAGAATTGTGCTTTCATCACCACAATCAATTTTAGTACATTCTCATTGCTCCAAAAAGAAAAAAAAAACCATATCTTTTATACCCTCTAGTATTGACACTTACCATTGGTCTGGTACCTTTGTTATAACCGATGGAAGAATATTATAATATTACTGTTAACTAAATAGTCCGTAGTTTGCATTAGCTGTATTTTTTCCCCTAATACTGCCCTATTATTAACACCTTGCATTGGTGTGTTACATTTGTTACAATTGATGGAAGCACATTTATATAATTGTACTATTAACTATAGTGCATGGTTTAACTTGGGGTTTGCTGTTTGTATTTTATAGTTCATGAAGTTTTAAAAAATTTTTATTCTAGTAACATATATACAACCTAAAATCTCCTCTTTTAACTATATTTGAATATATAATTCGGTGCTGTTAATTACATTCACAATGTTGTGGTACCATTACCACCATCCATTACTAAAACTTTCCATTATCCTAAAGAGAAACTATGTATGTATATATTTTTAATTCAGTTTTATTGAGATATATTCACATACCATACAATCAGCTATGGTGTACAATCAACTGTTCACAGTACCATCATATAGTTACGCGTTCATCACCCCAATCCATTTTTGAACATTTTCCTTACACCAGAAAGAATCAGAATGAGAATAAAAAATAAAAGTAAAAAAGAACACCCAAGTTATCCCCTCTATCCCACCCTATTTTTCATTTAGTTTTTGTCCCCATTTTTCTACTCGTCCATCCATACACTGGATAAAGGCAGTGTGATCCCACAATTGCATTGTCACCCCTTGTAAGCTACATTGTTATACAATCATCTTCAAGAGTTAAGGCTACTGGGTTGGAGTTTGATAGTTTTAGGTATTTACTTCTAGCTATTCCAATACATTAAAACATAAAAAGTGAGTAAGAATGTCCACCAGATGACCTCTCGACTCCATTTGAAATCTCTCAGCCACTGAAGCTTTTATTTCATTTCATTTCACATCCCCCTTTTGGTAAAGAAGATGCCCTCAATCCCATGATGGTGAGTTCGGATTCATCCCCGGGAGTCATATCCTGCGTTGTCAGGGAGATATACACCCCTGGGAGTCAGGTCCCACGTAGGGAGGGCAGTGAGATCACCTGCCGAGGTGGCTTAGCTAGGGAAAGAGAGAGGGCCACATCTGAGCAACAAAGAGGTACTCAGGGGGAGACTCTTAGGCACAATTAGAAGCAGGTTTAGCCTCTCCTTTGCAGTAACAAGCTTCATAGGGGCAAGCCCCAAGACAGAGGGCTTAGCATATCAAGCCATCAGTCCTCAATATTTGTGAGAACATCAGCAACAATCCAGGTGAGGAAGTCCAATACCTCCGCATCCTCCACCAGCTCCTCAGGGGGGCCCTGCATATATATTTTTATTCTCTGCCCAAATAACTTTGGGATGTGTTGCTGTTTCACTCTAACCTATACAGACCTACCATATCTCACTTCCTATTCAAAGTTCCATGTAATTGTGGTGTTCGAACAAACTGACTGTAGAAATTATGTTGTTTAGAAAATATAGATTCTACACCAAATAAACATCTCTTCCCTTGGTCTCACATGGAAGTTGAAGTTTTAACACACAGTCAATTTCAGCCTTTACCCTTTGGCCCAATTTGCCCTAGTCTTGACCAGATCTGCTTCATTCATATCTCTAATTGAAGTCTGGGCTCTTTTTCAGCCTTTTTTTTTAACAGTTGCTGTATGTGTTGGTACTGGTATTCATATCTGCCAAGCTCTAGCTCTGAGTTTCAGGTGTCACACAGAAACCCAATGTTCCAGAGACCAATCAAGTTATACACAAAGGGATCAACATCTCAGAGTTTGGAGATAGCCATTACAATTCAGGAATAGATTTGACTGCTGTAAGAGCTTACAATCTAGGGACCATTACAGCAATCGTTCCCCTGTTAGGCTGTCCTCTAAGGTTCAATTCTGAGTTTATGCATTGTAGTTAGTCCGTACTGGCGAGGCATTATAGTGTTTGCCTTTGTTTCTGGCATACTTCACTCAAAATGCTGTCTACAGGATCCATTCACTTCCTTACATGTCCCACAGCTTCACTCCTTCTCATAGTTGTGCAGTATTCCATTATATGCATACACCACAGTTCACCATTCAATTCCTCAGTCAGTGTACCGTTAGGCCACCTCCACCCAGTGCAAAAAGCTCTGTATATTTTAAGCCTTAACTCCCTATTCCTTACCTCCACCCCATCCCCTGGTAACCTATATTCTAGATTCTGACTGTGAGTTTGTTTATTCTAATTATTTCATATCTGTGAGATCGTACAGTATAGGCATACTTTGGATATATGGCAGGGTCAGTTCCAGACCACTGCAGTACAGTGAATATTGCAATAAATTCACTTTATTGTGGTGGTCTGGAATGAATTCTTTAGTTTCCCAGTGTTGCATATTGTACTATACTTCAGTATTGTAAGTGTGCAATAGCATTATGTCTTAAAAAATGTACCTACCTTAATTAAAAATATTTTACCGCTAAAAAATTCTAACCATCATCCTGGCCTTCAGCCAGTCATAATCTTTTTGCTGGTGGAGGGTCTGGCCTTGATGCTGATGGCTGCTGATTGGTCAGAGTAGTGATTGTTAAAGTTGTGGTAGTTGTGGAAATTTCTTAAGATAAGACAACAGTGAAATTTGCTGCATTGATTGACTCTTCCTTTCATTAAAGATTTCTCTGTAGCATGCAGTTCTGCTTTACCACAGTAGAACTTCTTTCAAAATTGGAGTCAGTCCTCTCAAACCCTGTCACTGCTCTATCAACTAAGTTGATGTTATATTCTAAATCCTTCATTGTCATTTCAACAGTATTAACAGCATCTTCACCAAGAGTAGATTCTATCTCAAGAAATCACTTTCTTTGCTCATCCATAAGAAGTACCTTCTCATCCATTCAAGTTTTATCATGAGATTGCAGCAATTCAGTCACATCTTCAGGCTCCCCTTCTAATTCTAGTTTTCTTGCTATTTCCACCACGTCTGCATTTACTTCCTCCACTGAATTCTTGAACCCCTCAAGGTAACCCAAGCGGGTGGGAGTCAACTTCTTCCAGACTTCTGTTAATGCTGATATTTTGACTTCCTCCCATAAAACATGAATCATGAATGTTCTTCATGAATCCTTTCCAGAAGGTTTACAATTGATTTTGCCCAGATCTGTCACAGGAGCCACAATTTATGGCAGTTATAGCCTTATGAAATATGTTTCTTAAATAATGTTTCTTAAATAATAAGACTTTAAAGTCGAAATGACTCTTTGACTTATGTGCTGCAGCATGGATGTTGTATTAGCAGGCATGAAAACAACATGAATCTCATTATACATCTCCATCAGAGCTCTTGAGTGACAAGGTGCATTGTTAATGAGCAGTAATATTTCGAAAGGAATCTTTTTCTCTGATCAGTAGATCTTAGCAGTGGACTTAAAATATTCAGTAAACCATGTTGTAAACAGATGTGCAATCGTCAAGGTTTTGTTGTTCCATTTGTAGAGCACAGGCAGAGTAGATTTAGCGTAATTCTTAATGGCCCTAGGATTTTCGGCATGGTAAATGAACACTGGCTTCTACCTAGTCACTGACTGCATTAGCCCCTAAGAAGAGAGTCAGCCTGTTCTTTGAGGCTTTGAAGCTAGGAATTGTCTTCTCCTCCCTAGCTATGAAAGCCCTAGATGGCATCTTCTTCCAATAGAAGGCTGTTTGTCTACATTGAAAATCTGTTGTTTAGTGTAGCCACCTTTATCAAAGATCTTAGCTAGATCTTCTGGATAACTTGCTGCAGCTTCTACATCCACACTTGCTGCATCACCTCGCACTCTTACATTGTGGAGACGACTTCTTTCCTTAAACCTCATGAACCAACCTCTGCTATCTTCAAACGTTGCTTCTGTAGCTTCTTCATCTCTCTCAGCCTTCGTAGAATTGAAGAGAGCTAGGGCCATGCTCTGGATTATGCTTTGACTTAGGGTTGTTGTGGCTAATTTGATCTTCCATCCAGACCATTAAAACTTACTTCCTATCAGCCATAAGGCTTTTTTGCTTTCTAATCATTCATGTGTTCACTGGAGTAGCACTTTTTATTTCCTTCAAGAACTTTTCCTTTTCATTCACAGCTTGGTTAAATGTTTGGTGCAAGCAGTCTGGCTTTCAGACTATTTAAGCTTTTGACATGCCTTCCTCAATAAGCTTAATAATTTCTCGTTTTTTTTTTAAAGTGAGAGACCTGGGACTCTTCCTTTCACTTGAACATGTAGAGGCCATTGTAGGGTTATGAATTGGCATAATTTCAATATTGTTGTGTGTCTGGGAATAGGGAGACCCAACGAAAGGGAGGGAGATGGGGGAACACCTGGTCAGTGGAGCAGTCGGAACACACGGTATTTATGAGTTAAGTTTGCTGTCTTATGTGGGTGTGATTCGTGGTGCTCCAGAACAATTACAGTAGTAACATCAAAGATAACATATTGCAGATCACCATAACAGACAATAGTGAAAAATTTGACATATTGTGAGAATTACAAAATTTGATGCGAAGACATGAAGTGAGCACATGCTGTTGGAAAATGGTGCTAATAGACTCGCTTGACATAGGGTTGCCACAAACCCTTCAATTTTTAAAAAATGCAGTTTCTGTGAAGTGTAATAAAGTAAAACGTAATAAACAGAGGTATGTCTGTACTTGTATTTTTGTGTCTGGCTTATTTCACTCAGTGTGATGTCTTCAAGGTTCATCCATGTTGTTGAATATATCAGAATTTAACTCCTTTTTATGGCCAAATAATATTCCACTGTATGAATATACCACATTTTGTTTATACATTCATCAGTTAAGGGAGACTTGGGTTGTTTCCAGCTTTTGGCAATTGTGAATAATGCCACTGTCAACATTGGTGTGCAAATATATGGTCAAGTCCCTGCTATCAATTTATTTGTGTACATACAGAGAATTGAGATTGCCAGGTCATATGGTAATTCTTTATTTGACTTTCTGAGAAACTGCTAAACTGTCTTTCACGATGGCTGTACTATTTTACATTTCCGCCAGCAATTAGTAAGTGTTCCTATTTCTTGATGTCCACTCCAACACTTGTTATTTTCTGTTTTCTTAATAGCAGCCATTCTCATGGAGGTGAAATAGTATCTCATTGTGGTTTTGATTTGCATTTCCCTTATGGCTAATAACATTGAGCATCTTTTCACGTGCTTTTTGTCCATTTGTATATCTTCTTTGGGGTAATGTCTATTCAAGTCTTTTGCTGATTTTTTTAAAATTCAGTTTTATTTGAGATATATTCACATACCATAAATCATCCATGGTGTACAATCAGCTGTTCACAGCACCATCATATAGTTGTGCATTCATCACCCCAGTCTATTTTTGAGCATTTTCCTTACACCAGAAAGAGTAAAAATAAGAATAAAAAATAAAAGTAAACAACACCCAAACACCCTCCCGCAACGCTCTCTATTTTTCATTTGGTTTTTGTCAACATTTTTCTACTCTTCTATCCATACACAGGGTAAAGGGAGTGTGATCCACAAGGTTTTCACAATCACACTGTCACCCCTTGTAAGCTACATAGTTATACAGTCATCTTTTCAAGAGTCAAGGCTACTGGGCTGGACTTTGATAGTTTCAGGTGTTTACTTCTAGCTATTCCGATATATTAAAACCTAAAAAGGGTTATCTATATAGTGCATACGAATGCCCACCAGAGTGACCTCTTGACCCTATTTGAAATCTTTCAGTCCCTGAAGCTTTATTTCATTTCATTTCTCATCCCCCTTTTTGGTCAAGAAGATGTTCTCACTCCTACAATGCCAAGTCCAGATTCATCCCTGGGAGTCGTATCCTGCGTTACCAGGGATATTTACACCCCTGGGAGTCAGGTCCCATGTAGGGAGGGGGGGAGGGCAGCGAGTTCACCTGCTGAGTTTTTTGCCGATTTTTAATTTTTTTTAGTCTTTTGTTGTTGAGTTGGACGATTTCTTTATATATTATGGATAGTAAACCCTTATTGGATATGTAGTTCCCAAATATTTTCTCCCTTTGTGTAGGTTGTTTTACTTTCATGAGAAAGTCCTTAGAGGAACAAAAGTTTTTAATTTTGATGAAATTCCATTTATCTATTTTTTCTATTGTTGCTTGTGCTTTGGATGTAAAATCTGAATTCTTGCTCTTATATTTAGGTCCATGTTACATTTTGAGTTGACTTTTGTATATGGTGTGAGATAAGGGCCATCTTCATTCCTTTGCAAATGGAGATCCATTTTTTCCCAGCACCATTTGTTGCCGAGACTGTTCCTTCCAAATTGAGTGATCTTTGTTCCCTTGCTAAAAATCAGTTGGCCAGAAATGTGGGGGTTGATTTCTGAGCTCTCAGTTGATTACATTGGTCTGTGTGTATGTTCCTTGTGCCACTGCCATGCTCTTTTGGTACTGTGGCTTTGTAAGAAGTATTGAGATCGGGAAATGTGAGTCCTCCATCTTCATTCTTTTTCAAGATGGTTTTGGCTATAAATTGGCTGATTGGCTTTTCCATTTTATCAGAGAAGGCTGTTGGAGTGCTGAGATTGTGTTGAATGTGTAAATCGCTTTGGATACAGTTGACATCTTAACAATATTTAGTGTTCCAGTCCATGAACATGAAATGTCCTTCCATTTATTTAGGTCTTCTCTGATTTCTTTCAACAGTGTTTGTAGTTTTCTGTGTGCAAGTCTTTTACAACACTGGTTAGAATTATTCCTAGATATCTGAGTCTTATAATTGCTATTGGGAATGAAATTTTGTTCTTGATTTCTTCCAGTTGTTCATTGCTTGTGGATAGAAACATTACTGATTTTGGGGTGCTGATCTTATACCCCCAGCACTTTGCTGAATTCATTTATTAGCTCTAGGAGCTTTGTTGTGGATTTTTCCATGATTTTCTGTATATGGGATCATGTCATCTGCAAATAGGGAAAGTTTTACTACTTCCTTTCCAATTTGGATGCCTTTTAGTCTTTCTCTTGCTTAATTGCTCTGACTAGAACTTCCAAGACAATATTGAGTTTCAGGGGTCACAGTGGGCATCCTTGTCTTTTTCCTGATCTTAGAGGAAAACAGTCAGTCGTTCACCATTGAGTATGATGTTAGCTGTTGGTTTTTCATATGAGCTCTTTATAATGTTGAGGAAGTTTCCTTACTATTCCTAGTTTTCTAAATGTTTTTATCATGAAGCGTACTGGATTTTGTCACTTGCCTTTTCTGCATCAGTTTAGATGATCATGTGTTTCTTCCCCTTCATTCTGGTATATTACATTAATTGATTTTCTTGTATTGAAGCAGACTAGTATTCTTAGGATAAATCCCACTTAATCACAGTATATAATTCTGTTAATGTTCTGTTACGTTTGCTAGTATTTTGTGGAAGATTTTTACATCTATATTCATAAAAAATATTGGGCTGCAATTTTCTTGTGGTAGGTTTATCTGGCATTGGTTGGAAGATGATGTTGGCCTCATAGAATGAATTAAGGGAGTGCTCCCTCCTCTTCAGTTTTTGGGAAGAGTTTGAGCAGGATTTGTCTTAAGTCTTCCTGGAATGTTTGGTAAAATTCTATGTGCAGCCTTCACATAGAATGATAAAGACCTTCTGGAGGTCTTTATTTCTTTTGCTGCTTTGTCTAGTTTCCTTACCTTTCAGTATGAAGAACTCCTTTTGGCATTACTTGTAATGCAGGTCTAGTGACAATGAACTCCTTCAGCTTTTATTTACCTGGGAAAGTCTTAATCTCTCCTTCATTTTTGAAAGAAATTCCCACCAGATATAAAATCTGGTTTGGCAGTTATTTTCTTTCAGCACTTTTAAGTATTTCAACCCATAACTTCTTGCCCATTGTTTCTGATGTGTTTCAGCTCTCAATCTAATTGGTACTCCTGTGTACACAACATGTTGTTTTTCTCTTTCAGCTCCCAGAACCATCTCCTTTTTCTTTTTAATTCAATTTTATTGAGATATATTCACAAACCATACAGTCATCCACAGTCTACTATCAGTTGTTCATAGTACCATCATATAGTTGTGCATTCATCACCACAGTTTTTGAAGACTTTCATTACCACACACAAAAAGGAATAAGAATAAAAGCTAAAGTGAAAAAAAACACCCAAAACATCCCATATCCCCCATCCCTCCCTATTATTCATTTACTTTTTTTCTTCATTTTTCTACTCAGCTGTCACACACTGGATAAAGGGAGTGGGAGCCACAAGGTTTTCACAATCACACGGTCACCCAGTGTTAGCTATATAATTATACAATCTTCTTCAAGAATCAAGGCTACTGGGTTGCAGTTCGACAGTTTCAGTTATTTCCTTCTAGCTATTCCAATACACTAAAAATTACAAAGGGGTATCTATAGAGCACTTAAGAATACCTCCAGAGTGACCTCTCGACTCCGTTTGAAATCTCTTTATTTTGTTTCATTTCTCTTCTCCCTTTTGGTCAAGAAGTGAGGCTACTATATTCTTGCTGATTTTCAGTTTACTTGTTCTATCAGTTATTGAGATGGCCTTCAAAATTTCTAATTATAATTATTGATTTTTCCATTTATCTTTAAATTTTATCAGTCTTTGCTTTATATAATTTGAAGTTCTGCTATTAGTTGTATAAATGTTTAGGATTGTTATATCCTCTTGCAGAATGATCTTTGTTACAAATGGTGATATTTGCTTGGAAATCTACAGTCTCATAGTAATATAGTCACTGCAGCTTTCTTTTGAATAGTGTTAAAATTTCATTTTTTTAATCCTGTTGCTTTTAACCATTTTTGTTTATTTTAAAATTTTACTATTAAGCATATAGTTCATATATTTGGGTTTTAAAGAAACATGCAAATATCAAATTCTATAAAGAAACTGTTTTTCCTCCCCATAGTTTTTTTGCAGCTATCACTTTTAAAAAATAAGCAACCCCCAGAAGATGTGAAGAAATGGTTCAATGCAATGTTAAAGATCTGTTGGATGAAGGTTAATAATTGATAGCCTTAGAGTTGAAATGAGACAGCATTTTTTTCCTCTGGGTTAAATGGTCTTTTCTTTTGCATTTTGAAAATACAAAGGCCTTGGCTGAGATGAATTTAAGGAGGTAAGTAAGGTTCAAGTTTAATTAAGGAGGGAAGTGTTGCAATTTAAATTTTGCACTGGCCATTACTTGTGTGACTTAAAAGTTTGGCAATGCAACCTGTTTGTTTATTTTTACATTATATTATTTGGAATTAGATTTTGCTTTTTAGCAGATTTTGGGATTGAGAAACAAGAAAGAATAAATGGTAAGGGTTATTTTAAAACCAAAATAAATCTTTTAAAATATAAGTAGGAATTTTTGAAATCTTAATTTTTTTATCTTTGCATGTTACTAACATCTGGATGTAACATGTCTAATAAGATAGCCACTAGCCATATGTGGTAATTGAGCACTTGAAATGTGCATGTTCTGAATTGAGATGTGCTGAAAGAGGAAAATACACACCAGAGTTTGAAGACTTGGTTCAAAAAAAAAGAGAGAGAGAGAGAAAATATCTCATTAATTTTTAAAATATCGATTCTGTGCTGAATTGATACTTTCACTATATTTGATAAATTTATGATAAAATAAATTATTAAAATTAATTTCACCTGTTTCTTTTCACTTTTTAAAGCCACTGCTAGAACACTTAAAATTATATATGTGTAGCACTGTTTATAATTTTATCACCACAGCAATACCTCAGTTTTCCTGAGGATATGCTCTGTAATACAGTCTTGAACATTAAGGAAACAAAGCTTCCAAGCAAAAGTAGGTATTTTCAAGCCTCTGTTAAAAATTTATGTATTTTTAATAGTAAGAAAGGCCTTTAGATACTCATTTGAACGCTATTCTTTTTCTTTTCATTAAAGATTAAGATTTTTTATTAATTTCCTAAGGAACTTGATGATATAATTAATTAAAAACAATTGATTATACAACCTTTCTTTTGGTGAGTAGCTTAGATTCAGATAGTCTTTTATTAACTTAAGTCTAAGAAGTTAACTCTGCTGGGCTTTTCTGTATTATGTTTTGGAATGTCTATATAATGTAATCTCTAAGCCATCAGTTTCTTATGAGAATATTTGGGAGGGGGCTGTAAATCTTATGTACTCACCTTCTCTGAGGCCTCATCTTAAAGAAACAAACCAAAAGAAAAACCCCTATGCTTTCAGAGTTGGAGAAATGTCCTGCCATTTAGGCACCACTCTTCTGAGTTGTCTCTGCTGCATGTTTTCTGTGCTAATTCTTTGTTTCCTCTTAATTCTCCCTTTTTAAATAGTGCTCTAACACATGAATTTGTGCTCAGTGATGTTGATGTGTGTGCTGGTTTGAATATATTATGTCCCCCAGAAAAAGCCATATTCTTTGATGCAATCTTGTGGGGCAGACATATTAGTGGGGATTAAGTTGGAACCTTTGGATTAGGGTGTTTGCATGGAAATGTGCCCCACCCAACTGTGGGTGATGACTCTAATTGGATAATTTCCATGGAGGTGTTACCCCCACCCATTTAGGGTGGGTCTAAATTAAATCACTGGAGCCATATAAATGAGCTGACAAACAGAAGGTACTCAGTGCAGCTGAGAGTGACATTTTGAATAGCTTGCTACAGCCAAGAGGGACACTTTAAAGAATGCACAGAAGCTGAGAGAGTAGCTGCAGATAAGACACGTTTTGAAGACAGCTGTTGAAAGCAGACTCGTGCTCTGGAGAAGCTAAGAGGACAAACGCCCCAAGAGCAACTGAGAATGACATTTTTGGGGAACTGCAGCCTAGAGAGGAATGTCCTGGGAGAAAGCCATTTTGAAACCAGAACTTTGGAGCAGACACCAGCCACATGCCTTCCCAGCTAACAGAGGTTTTCTGGACACCATTGGCCATCCTCCAGTGAAGGTACCCTATTGTTGATGACTTACCTTGAACACTTTATGGCCTTAAGACTGTAACTTTGTAACCAAATAAATCCCCTTTTATAAAAGCCAATCCATTTCTGGTGTTTTGCATTGTGTCAGCATTAGCAAACTAGAGCAATGTGAAAGGGCTTGACTCCTCTCTGAGGCAGGCATGTAATTCGTTGCTACTGATTTGTCTTTCTCTTAATTAGTAAGTTGCTATCTTTCTCCCAATACTTTCATATTCTGTTTCTTTAGTATAGCATTATAAGAGATGCTTGAACCCTCATGTTTGCAGGTTTACTGCCTCTTCAGTAAGGCTCTCTGGTTCTAAGTGCCAATGGTTTTGGCTTTCTAGTGTTTTTCTCCTGTGGCATTTTTCTTCCTACCTTACAAATTACCTTACAGTTTACAGATTACCAACTGGAATGTTGACCTGTTGCTATTGTATCCTGCTTTCTTAGTTCTGATAGCCATAGGAAAGCCTTACACTGCGTGATAGGCTATTCAAAATGTTTATCATCAGCTGCTCACAAATAATAGCCAAATTTGTTTGTTTCCGCTCTCCTCTGAGATCCGGACTTCCTTTCAACTGCCTGCTGTGCTCAATATTTTTATCTACATGGATGTCCTCCAATACATCAAGCTCTAAATACCCATCCTCCTCTCTGTTTTTTAATTATGGCATTGTGGATAAAGAAGCTTTTTCTTTATGCTTGCCACATATGTGCCATCATGTACAAACTATTCTTTTCTCCCATGATTGTCCATCATGAAGAGCCTACTCTGCCATTCTCCCTAGATAGGAGA
Source organism: Choloepus didactylus (assembly GCF_015220235.1). Lineage (NCBI taxonomy): Eukaryota > Metazoa > Chordata > Mammalia > Pilosa > Megalonychidae > Choloepus > Choloepus didactylus. Next base: position 149,765,952 of record NC_051308.1, read on the forward strand.
CTCCTCGGTGAGGAGAAGATTCCATTCTCAGCAAAGATTTAGTGAAGGTCATCTTTCCTTCACTAAACTTGAGCTGCTGCCTACATTGAAATTCTTTTCCTGTATGTCATGACTAAGTCACTCAATAGGGAAGGACTTGATAGTTCCAAGTATTACTTCTTCTGGAAAATGTTCCAACTCTCCTAGAGAGAACAACTTCATTATACCCATAGCACTGAAAAAAAAATTCTAAAGTTTCTTTAGTCAGTTCTACAATTTGCTAGAATAACTAACAAATTTGAAAAGGCAGAAATGAAGTAATAGTCACATCTTCCTTTCTTTATAAAATAGATACACTTAATATATCAAAATTAATCCTTTACAGAGTAATAGTCATGGTTTTAAAAAAATTTCTCAATGGCCTACAATAATAAAAAACAGCCATTTCTCACGTAATTCTTACTACCCCTAATGCCAATTAACCGGAGACAATCAGTTTTATGACTTTTTAAAAATTTAATATATAGTTTGCATACAGAGAATGCATGGGTCTTAAGCCTACAGTTTGAGTTTTCAAAAATATATGTTCCTGTGTATAACTCACATACCAATTATAAAACATAGAAAATTCCCATCCTTCCATAAAATTCCCTATGCTCTTTTCTAGCAGCTCCAGCCCCCTCTAACGACCCTTTTAATTTCTATCACCATACATTAGTTTTGCCTGTTTGTTAATATAATAGCTTTACTGAGATATAATTCATAAACTATACAATTTACCCATTTTAAGTATACAACTCAAATGTTTTTTAATGTATTCAAAAAGTTGTGCAAGCACTACCACAATCAGTTTTAAAACATTTTCATCACCCCAAAAAAGAAACTGTATACCCATTAGCAGTCAGTCCTCATTTTCCCCCATATTGCTCCCCCCACACTCAAACCAGGCCTAAGCAACAACTAATCTACTATCTATGGATTTGCATATTCTAGATATTTCATATAAAAGGAAACATATAATAAGTGGTCTTTGGTCACTGGCTTCTTTCACCTAGCATAGTGTTTTTTAGGGATCATCCATATTGTAGTACTTCAATCCTTTGTATTTGTATCAGTATCAATACTTCATTCCTTTTTATAGCAATCCAACAGTATTCTGTTGTATGGATATACCACATTTATCTATTGAACAACACTTGGGTTTGCTTCTACTTTTTTCTATTATGGCTAATTCTGCTATTAACAACGGGGTACAAATTTTTGTGTGGACATATGTTTTCATTTCTCTTGGGTATATACCCAGGAGTGGAATTACTGGGTCATATGGTAATTCTATGTTTAATCATTTGAGGAACCGCTAGAACGTTTTCCAAAGTGGTCACATCATTTTACATTCTCAAATGTAGTGCATGAAGGTTCCAGTGTTTCCACATCCTCACCAGCACTTGTGATTATTAGTTTTTTTGATTATTGCTGTCCTAGTAGAAATGACGTGGTGTCTCATTTTGGTTTTGATTTACATTTCTCTAACGACTAATGATGTTAAACATTTTTTCACATGCTTATTGGCCATTTGAATATCTTCTTTGGACAAATGTCTATACAGATTTTTTGCCCATTTTTAAAGTAGGTTGCCTTTTATTATTGAGCTGTAAGAGTTCTTTATATATTGTAGATACACATCCCTTATGAGATATATGATTTATAAATATTTTCTCCCATTCTGTGAGTTGTCTTTTCACTTTCTTGGTGGTGTCCACTGAAGCACAGTAGTTTGATATTTAGAAGAGGTCCGATTTATCTGTTTTTTCTTTTGTTACTTCTGCTTTGGCATCATGTTTAAGAAAGTTTTTTTACTCAACCCAAAGTCATGTTGGTGCACTCCTATATTTTGTTCTATTTTTGCTTGTTCTTGAACTTTGTATAAATGTATGTGTGTGTATGTGTGTGTGTGTGTGTGTATACATAGTAGTCTTTCCATTTGCCTTCTTTCACTCAACGTAATGTCTGCGAGATTCATCTATGTTGATGCATGTATCAAACAGTTTGTGTATTGCTGAGCAGTATACCAGTATACCAAATTTTGATGATTTTTAAAATATTTTTTGGACATTTGTGTTATTTCTATCTTTTGACTATTTTAAAAGAAGCTTCTACAAACTTTTGACTTCAAGTCTTTTTGTGGATCTGTGTTTTCATTTATCTTGCTGGGTCATTTGGAAGTATATTTTAATTTTATAAGGAATTGCCAAACAATTCGTCAGAGTGGTTGTATCATTTTATGCTCCTAACAGCAATGTATGAGAGTTTCAGTTGCTCCCTTTCCTGGTCAGCACCTAGTCTTTAGAATTGTTACCATTTTAAAGAGTACATAGTGTGGTTTAATTTGCATTTCCCTGATGACTAAAGATTTTGAACATTTTTCATAGTGTTTTTGACCATTTGATTTTCTTGTTTTGGGAAGCACCTGTTAAAGTTTCTTACCCATTAAAAAAAATATGTTATTTGCCTTCTTTAAGAATTCTTCAAATTTCTGGATACAAATCTTTTGTTGGATTTATGTATTGAGAGTATTTTCCTTGTGGCTTGATTTTTCATTTTCTTGATGTTAAGAACATAGCTATTTATTATTTTTTCATCATTTTTTTCTTTTCTGAGTAGTGTTTTGTGGGATGTATGTATCCCACTAAGAAATTCTTGCCTGCTGCAAGGTGTGAAAATTTTTTTCTCTAAGTTTTCTTCTGGTAGTTGTATAGTTTTTGCTTTTATATTTGAGTCTATGATCCATTTTGTGTTATTTTTGTGTATGGTGTGAGATAAGTAGGGATGATATTTTTAAATATTTTTAATGTGTTTTCTTGGAGTATTTTATTTGTAAATATTTCTCAAGCACAGTTTTGGGTATTTATATATGCTGTTTCAGTGTCCTCTGCAGTTAACCCACTTCTGTAATCCACCTGTGAATGCACTTGGCATTCCTACTTATCCTATAAGTTACACTCTGATGTCTGAGACCTTTGTGATGCTCTAAAAGCCTTCTGTTAGGTACTCTTTATCTATACTTCCATTATATCTCTAACTTATGTGTAGGTTAGGAAATGCCATTATTTTGTTTTAACTGTATATCTCTATCGAGAGTAATGCAGCTTAATTATTTGGCATATAGTAAGTACTCAATGAATATTTAAGTGAAGAGAAGTTAGGTTTAGTTTCGTTGTTTTAGTAAAGGTTGTTGCTCTATTCCATTTAGAATTCTTAGGGTTTAGAATTCATGTAGAAAATCTTCCAAAAGATATATTGTGTACTTCTTAAAATAGTATCTATGAAAAAACAATTTTTAATGTAAAACCTTATCATTAGTTCTTTTTTACAAATTAAAAAATATTTATAGCAAGTAGTTTACCCTTAACTTGGCTGTTTTATAAATTTTTATGTTTCTAGCAAGATTTGGGAAGTTCAGTTTTATTTAAATTATTGTTGCCATGAAAATACATTAAACTATCCCTTGAATAAAATTTGGATATTTTTGTTAAATTTATATTATTGTGTTATTGACTATGACACATTTAAGATTTGGAAGTTTTTTTTAATGGGAATTTGAGTTTTATTTAAATTAAATCAATATTTAATGTACTTTGCACTGAGCTAAATGATCCAGGGATATAAAGATGAGTAAGATACAAATCTGGCTCTCAAAAGGTGATTCTGTAATATGATAAATAGGATTTGGTATGGTTCTTTTCCCTCTTAGTTTTTATATTTCATAAATTAGAATTGGGAGCGTTTTTTGTATCCTAAGCAGGTGACCTTTTTTCTGAAAGAGTTACTCAAAGTGGGCAGTAGCCATGTTAACTACACAAAGGATATTTTAGGATCTGATCCTTCTTATTTGATGGACATATATCGTTATAGTGATAGAGCCATATTTCCCAATCTTCCTGTACAACCAGTGCATGTATGAAAGAAATAATGGTTTTGATGTTGTGATGGGTCATGAAATATATCTTTGACATTCTTGTATCCCATATTTCTACAGATCAGAGGACTAAAAAGGGGTTGTAAAGTCAAAGGCCAACAGGGACCTTAAGAGTGAAGAGGTTCTGATTTAACAGTGCAAGCCCAAAGATAAATAACAGCGATTAGTTTTGTGAGTTTGGGGGAGACAATAGTGTACGTGGAGACTGAGTGGATTAAAGTCCTTCCTATTTTAAAGGGAGAATTTTTCAAGACTTACAAATAGACAAAATGTGTGTGTGTGTGTATAGACAAATGTTTGCAATTTTCCAGTTTAAAAACATTAGTAGTTAATTCTTTTTTTTTTTTTTTTTTAAACACAAATCCTTCACAGGCCAAACAAAACTCTTATTTGGGCAGATTGGTTAGGCATGGGTGAAGCAAAATGAAAGAGGAGAAAGAATTTGGTTAATCTGTATGGCTCTGTCTTACTTTTTTAGCCCTGGACATATTTTAAACATGATAGGATTAGTTATTTCTTAGAATCTTGATTGTACCTCTTCCAAGTACCTCTTCTTTCTGCCAGATACCTTCCCAACCAGTTTTCTCTGATTTCTTCTGATTTGAATTTTTAATGGAGATGAGGGGAAATTTTAATGGGACCAGGAGTACTAAAATATTTATTATAGTTTGCTATTTCAAATTTTGAAACTGCTCTTCTTAGGTGGAAAAAATACAGCAGTTATTTTATTGATGCCAACTAAAAATTATTGAAATTATGCATATTATTAAAACTTATTTTAAAACAATGACTAAATTGCTGTAGTGTGAACCTCTAAGACAAGTACTTTATCTACTACTTTAGTATCACTATGAGATTAAATCTTGAGCAATTGTAATTATGTTTTAGATTGTTAGAGACGGATAGTAAGTCTTTAAGATCTGTAAATGGATCAAGAAGAAACAGTGGCTCCTCTCTTGTATCAAGTTCATCAGCCTCTAGCAACCTCAGCCACCTTGAAGAAGATTCTTGGATTCTTTGGGGAAGAATTGTTAATGAATGGGAAGATGTACGGAAAAAGAAGGAAAAGCAAGTTAAGGTATTCATATTCTTTGTTAAAGTTCTTCCCCTCATTCCGAAAGGCAACAGTCATGGATTATGGATTATTTGTGCTCATAACAGTTTTGATCTGTAGATAGAGGTTACATGTTATAGAGGTCCTGAAATTGTAGAAATATGTAGGTGATAATTATTTTAGAAATTAGTTAAGTTCTCTCATTTTATAGATTCGAAAATGAGGTTGTGACATCCTGTATCCCTGAAATCAGCATTTTACTTTTTTGCCTTCAAGAGCTCTTTGAAAGACATTTGATACCAGCTTTGCAGGTTACCAAGTCCTTACACCTTCAGAGGCCATACTCTGAGTGAAGTGTCCAGAATTTATAAAAGGCAGTGCAACCTCCCTGACCAGAACAGGATATACCCAAGGGCCAAATCTTAGCCTTCGTTGAAAGGTTCCCTACTCTTGTTGTAAATGTGTAAAATTGGCTTTGTGAATAATAAATTTAATTAATGTCCAGTAAGACTTTTTGGTTTGAAGTAATCAATTTTTTAAAATTTAATTTAATTTTTATTTTTAGGAACTTGTTCGTAAAGGGATACCCCACCACTTCAGAGCAATAGTTTGGCAACTTTTATGCTGTGCACAAAGTATGCCAATTAAGGATCAGTATTCAGAACTCTTGAAAATGACCTCACCGTGTGAAAAACTGATCCGAAGAGACATTGCTAGAACATATCCTGAACATAATTTTTTTAAAGAAAAAGATAGCCTTGGACAGGAGGTTTTATTTAATGTAATGAAGGTAAGTTACATTTATTCCTTTTTTGAAATGAAATGAATTCTAGGAAGGTTGACATTATATACTTACTATGATGAAGCAAGAATTCCCACCCCAAGAATCAGTTGCTTTGGAAACAAATTTGGCTTTAGCATAATTTCCTTTTATTTTTAACTTAAATAATTTTAGATTATTTAAAAAGAAATTTAAAATTATGATGGCTTGTTATTGTCTACTTTGGGAACTTATTAGAAAATTCATAACACTGATTTACATGAGTTGGCCAAAATACAATAAGCTGTAAATCACTATACCAGAGATCTGTGAAAGTGAAGAATCACCACTACAGGGTTCAAAACCTGGGATGTGGCTTTCTCCTATTGTGGCAGCATTCAGCACATTTTTCTGGCCAGCATTGTTAAGAGCACTTACCCCCTAAAGTGTGTACCATTGGAATTTTTTCTTCCATATTGCCTTCTCCCCACCCATAGTTTTTCCCCTTCTAGCTGCCTCTGTGAAATACTGATTTCTTGTTATTTTGTCATTGCTTTACCGTAACCCTACACTAGTTTTATCTTTATCAGATATACGTTTTTCTTGATTTTTAAGCTCTTAATTTCATACTTCCAAATTCCTTTATTTTCTTGTTTTAGGAACTGGCAATTTTCACGTGGAAAATTGTCAAAAGAAAATTTTAGGTAATGAAGCATTTGTTTTTAAATATTTATAGAATAACATCTTATAATCCTTTTAGCTAACCAGTTTCACCAACTTTAGGTTTCTAGAGAAGAAAGGTATAATATATCACGTGAGGTATTTTGAACAACATTTTTTTACTTTCTAGGCATATTCTTTAGTGGACCGTGAGGTTGGTTACTGTCAAGGAAGTGCTTTTATCGTTGGGTTGTTGCTTATGCAGGTAAGTTAGTGCAAGTGTTAACTGCCTAGCAGTTATTATTAAAGATCCTTATTAAAGATTGAATTTTTTGGATTGGAAATTTTTAAAAATTATCTTTGTTTTTATTAAGCATAAGTGGGTATTGGATATTTTTCCCTAAGCATGATTTAAATAGGAATATTCATTTGTACTTTAAAAGATTAGCAAGGTATTGTTGTATGGAATAACATGCAATAATACATTGCTCCTGAATGAAATTTCAGCTTCTTGGGACCATAATTTTCACTAAAGCCAGTATCTACCTGTTCTGGTTTGCTAATGCTGCCATTAAGTAAAACACCAGAAATGGATTGGCTCTTATAAAATGGGGTTTATTTGGTTCCAGAGTTACAGTCTTAAGGCCACAAAGTGTCAAAGGTAACACATCAACAATCAGGTACCTTCACTGGAGGATGGCCATTGGCATCCAGAAAACTTCTCTTAGCTGGGAAGGCATGTGGTTGGTGTCTGCTCCAGAGTTCTGGTTTCAAAATGGCTTTCTCCCAGGACGTTAGTTCCTAGGCTTCAACTCCTCAAAAATGTCACTTTTAGTTGCTCTTGGGGCATTCATCCTCTCTTAGATTCTCCAGAGCAAAAGTCTGCTTTCAAAGGCCATCTCCAAAATGTCTCTGTAAGCTGTAGCTCCTCTCTCAGCTCCTGTGCATTCTTCAAAGTGTCCCTCTTGGCTGTAGCAAGTTCGCTCCTTCTGTCTGAGCTTATATAGTGCTCTAGTAAACTAATCAAGCACGCTGAATGGGCGGGGCCATGCCTCCATGGAAATTATACAGTCAGAGTCTTCACCCACAGTTGGGTGGGTCACATCTCCATGGACCCTAAAACAATAGGTTCCAACCCAATCCACACTAATACATCTCCCCCCACAATTATGCATTAAAGAATATGGCTTTTTTTGGGGGACATATTATATGCAAACCAGCACACCCCCCACAAAGGTGGTGGGGTCTGGACCGTGGTGGCCCCTGTGACTGACATGGAGGCTTTTCACCCCGCCCCTTCTTAGGAGCCTCGGGTTGGGTCAGAGGGCCCCACAGGATTTTTATCTGGACCTCTCCACTGAGGTACTTCTGTGTCCAGGGCACAAAACCCTGTGGTAAAGGTTAAAGGTCAGTGGGTGAATATGGGAAACAAATTTCATTCTTAGGCCTTTTAGATACTTGTGTGCTGTGATCTTTATAAGTCCTGACACCAAGAGGAGAGAAAACAGATAATGCTGTCTGATTTTGGTCAGAGGACACTACCACTGAGACACTTGCCAAGCGCAATAATGGTGGGTCTTTTATGGCCCCTACAAATCTTAACTGAATGATCACAATTATTGAATACACAGTTGTTATTAATATATTCTCCACATGCACCCCTGTTAGCCCTCACCTTTCGCCCCAATGGGATTTGGGAGTGGTTTGGTCCAATCTAGTAGAAATACGGTGACTGTGAAGTTCACTTGCTCATGGGCTTCTCTATATTGTTGGGCCACTGGCAAGCCTTGGAACAAGCTTCCCTACAGCAATGAAGCATTTGGATAAAAATCAGCTCTACATCTAATGAACTTTCTGTTACCCATGTGAATATTCCCTGGGAGGGCTTCTTCCTAAGGAGGAGTACCATAACCACAAACAGACCTTGATTCTGAACTCTACCTGGAAACTGAGTAGTTCAAAGTAAGCAGATGCAAATAATAGTAGTATGGCTTTATTATCTAAGAATCCTCTTCAGATGTAAGTCTACCCAGATCTACTGTGCAGTTTTATTCACCCTGAATTACCCTTGCCAAGTTAGGCAACTTTTTTAGCCTTTATCAAGCTGAACAGATCTCCAGAGTTTTGCTTTTTTGCCTAAATATGCACACAGAGACATGTAAAAGTAGTTGAAGATCTGCTTGGGCTCTGTGATACCCTCACTGAGTGTTCTTGGCTGTGTTGAAGGCAAAATTGCCCAACACTAAGTCTAGGGGGGTTCCACTTTCATAGATTTGACTTCTTTTGTCTATTCACACTGACTTCCCTGCCAGATTATTTATATGTGTTGATAACCTGTGGGCATATGTGAGGACTTCTATTTTTGAGCCTTCGTTTCTTTCCTGGGAGCATCTTTTATTTTTAAATTAACTTTATTTATCAAATAAAAAACATTTCCAAACAAAACAAAGCAAAGCAATGGGAGAAACAAATATCCAGAAATAACTTCATTCTTTCCAATATGGTTGTACGATACCAAAAGAAAATTAATGAACCATAGTCACACCTCAGCATTCAGGTCTGAGAGTGAAGTATCCTGATTTCTTTCTAATAGAAAAGAGTGACTGTAAACAAGTGAGTGGTTGTTTTTCATATTTATATATCTCACTTAGTATCACAATTTTTCTTTTTCTGACCACTGTTTCAGACTTTTGGAGAAGGGCCCAATGATAATCTTTTTTTCTTCTCCTTTTGCCCTTTTATTTTTTCCCCCTGCAATTTTATTGAGATATATTCACATACCATACAATCATCCACATTGTACAATCAAGTTGCTTACAGTATCATCATATAGTTTTGCTTCATTGCCATAATCAGCCCCAGAACACATTCATAACATCCCCCCCAAAAAAAGAATAAAAATAAAAATGAACACCCAAAGCATCCCATACTCCTCACCCCCTCCTATTATTCTTTTATTTTTTGTCCCCATTTTTCTACTCATCTGTCCATACACTGGATAAAGGAAGTGTGAGCCACAAGGTTTTCACAATCACACAGTCACATTTTATAAGCTACATAGTTATAAAATCATCAAGAATCCAGGCTACTGGATTGCAGTTCAATAGTTTCAGTATTTCCTTCTAGCTATTCTCATACACTAAAGCCTAAAATGGAATAGCTTTATAATGCATAAGAATAACCCCCAGAATGACCTCTCAACTCCATTTGAAATCCCCACTGAAACTTTATTTTGTTTCATTCCTCTTCCCCCTTTTGGTCAAGAAGGCTTTCTCAATCCCACAATGCCAGGGCCAGGCTCATCCCTGGGAGTCATGTCCCACGTTGCCAGGGAGATTTACACCCCTGGGAGTCATACCCCACGTAGGGGGGAGTTGCCTTTTTATTGAACCATCCCAACTTATTATATATTTTTTTTAAACAGCCATTTTATAACCCTCTCCCAGTGGAGGGGAAGGAATGGATTTAACCTTTTTTTTTTTCTTTCTGATATGTCCAGAATAGAAGAAATTCTTGTAATACAAAAAGATTAGTTGATTGATTCCCACTGTGGCGGAAGAGGGGAGTAAAGGGAGAGGGGGAGATAGATGGAGAGGGGGAGGCAAAGGTGGAAGATGAGTTTGGAGAGGTAGCGAGGGATCACATCATATAGGAACTTGTCAGGATTTTGGCAGATGAGGGAAAAACCACTAGAGTGTTTTGAGCATTGGAGTGACATGATCTAGATCATGCTTTGAAAGGATCACTCTGGCAGCGCCACACTGTTGGGAAGTGAGTTCAAGGGACTCTAAGACAGCTTCCAGTACTTTGGGAGAGAGAACCAGTCACCTTAGGGGAGAGCCAAGTTTCAATGTTTAAAGTATCCTTAGGGAAGAGCCAGATTACAGTTTAAAGAGGAAGGTGAAAGGGTTCTTTGGAAAAGAGGTTGAAGATATGAGATATTTTGTTGATGGCAGATTAGAAGTTCCAGAAGGTGGTGTGGAAAATTTTTTAAGGAGGCTTGGAAATGGAGTCATATTAGGTTCTGGGATCTTAGGCTTTTTGTAGTGACATAAATTAATGGGGCTGTAGAATTTGATGGGGATGGTCTCCAAGACAGAAATGTGGCTGTGAGTGTTGGGAGGAAGGAAGAAAGTTGGGATTTTGCCAAGAATAACTCTTGACTCCTGTCAATAGCTGTGTTAAGGCTAATGAAAGGGTATTGTTATAATTAGCAGTCTTCAGTAAGAGGAGTGCTTAGAGATCCTTTGAGGTTTATTCTTTTGAAACACACTGATATTTTATATGCCAGTGAGCATTAGCAAATCGTATTATTTTGTTGGCTTACCAATTTAGATACATGTTATTTGCCTCAATATTCTGAATATCCCTGTAGCTCTTTACAAGGAGCTTATTTGATATAATTGCCTAATGTGAAACTGGTGCCTTTAAATCCCAATTACAGATGCTTTAAAAAACTTTTCACACTTTAAGCCACATCACATCACTTCTCTACTCAGAATCCCCTTGAAAGGCTTTCTGTCTCACGTAAGGTGAAAGACAAAATCCTTATAATGACCTCTAAAGCCCTATGTAATTTGATTTCCTGTTATTTCTCTAACCTCCTCCAGATCAGTACCCTTCATTTAGTGGTCCCCTAATTGGCTGTTCCTTGAGCATGCCAAACATGATTTCAACTCAGGGCCTTTATACTCCTCTCTTCTAGGACTGTTCTTTCCTTACATGTCAAAATGGCTCACTCCTTTACTTCCTTCAGGATTCTGCTCAAATGTTATCTTATCAAGGAACCTTCCCTGATCTCCCTACATAAATAGCAGTGTATGTCTCCAGCACTCCCCATACCATTTACCCTGCTTTATTTTATTTCCTTAGCACTTATCACCACCTGACACCATGTGTGCGTGCATGTGTGCACACACACACACATGATCTATCTTGATCTACTAGAAAGTTCAAGTTCCTTGAGGGTAGAGATTGTATTTATTTTGTTCACTCCTGTATACCCAGAGAGAGAAAAGTGTCAGCTCCAAATGAATATTTGTTGGTTGAATTAACAAATAAGGCAAGTGAGTTTAGTTTCAGAGATTGTAAAATTTGTCTAACTTCTATTTCTTGGTGATAGAATTGGAGACTAGAACCTTCTGGTTCCTAGTTCAGTGCTCTTTGTGTTGCATTGCTTAGCCACTCAAAACTGTGTTCATGGTTGGATGGGTACTTAGTTTAAATGAAATTTGATTTATTTGTGTATCACAGAATATTAACCTATATTACTTTTGTTTTTCCTAATGTAGATGCCAGAAGAAGAAGCTTTCTGTGTATTTGTTAAATTAATGCAAGATTATAGACTCCGTGAACTTTTTAAACCAAGTATGGCAGAATTGGGCCTTTGTATGTACCAGTTTGAATGCATGATACAGGTAAAAGTGTAGTGTCAACAAAAAGGCATATTGCCTTTATATTTTATTATCTTGCTTTGAGTGACAGCTAAGCAAATTTAATGTTAAAAGCATTAAAAGAATTGGAAAATCAGTGTGTTAATTCCATAATCAATTAACACACAATCAAACCTTCTCTTCAAGTTAAGAGCTACTGTGTTGGGAGCTATCTGAAGGTAGATCACAATCTGGAAGTTGACTGTAATTTTCATATACAGTTCTTAAACATTTGTGCCAAAAGTACCATAGCCCCATTACCTAAGCACATGAGTCTCCTTATTGCATCCTATTATGCCCTATTATTCTGTTATATAATCTAATCTCTTACTGTACCCATGACAGTATAACATTGATGTCAGTCCATTTACTTTGAGACGGTCATATCATTTCTGTCTCTCCTCTGCCTTTCCGTTTTTATCTTACTTTTTTTTGCTAGCCCTTAATCTCTTTTAGATAATGTTTCCATCATTCTCTGTTGCTAATTTATGACTGAAAGAGTACAGTGAATGATGAGGGTGGAGAAAAGAGGAGGAAAGGGAGCAATATCTTGTGAAAAATACTTTAAAAATATTTTACCTTTCTGGATGTAATTTTTATATGAAATGTTGATTATATTGTCTTAAATATAATGGTTACATATTTTCATTTACCTAAATTTCAATTAGATGAGCAGAGTTTAATAAAATAAGTTAATGTTATTGCTGATATAAGTGCCATTTTTATGAGTCTCCTTTTCCATGGTCCTTAACCACAGGATTATAAGCTCCTCTATCTTTTCTGTGTGTGTGGTGCAGGGAAGGGAATATACAAAATGTTTTACATTTCAAAGGAAAAGCCAAAGTAGGTCTTGAGATAATTCTTCATTACATTTTTCTTTTTTCTGAAATGGTAGGACTGTTTTTATCTTACTTAAGCACTCCCGGTATTATATTTTAAGTTCATATGTTCTTTATGCTTTTAATTACTAAAGTTGTTGAAGGATCTTTATTTGGGGTAAGAAGCTAGGAGGATAAAATTAGGTGATCAGTGGTAGATAGCAACCGGAAGTATTTCGATAAAGCACTTCTTTTCTTTTAAAAAAAATGTGTGAAATAGTATAGAAAAGTATAGAAAATGACACACACATGTACCCACCAGTAAGATTGAACAAATGTACAAGTTTTACTTATTGTTTCAGTTTTTCTCTTTTTATTAATAAATCAAATGTTATAGACACAGCCAAAGTTCCAACTCCATGTTTTTCCCCCCTTCTTCCCTTTCCAGATAGTAATCACAATCCTCAAGTTGGACTATGTCAATTTCCTTATCTTAGCTTTTCCATGTGATGCCTGTTCTTATCTTTGTGTTTGATATGGGCTAATCTATCTAATATACAACGATCTGATTTAAAATACTTAATTTTACTACGTTTTAACTACTTCTTTTCTTCTTTTTAGGAGCATCTTCCAGAGCTTTTTGTGCACTTTCAGTCTCAAAGTTTTCATACCTCAATGTATGCATCATCCTGGTTTCTGACTATCTTTCTTACAACTTTTCCACTACCAATTGCAACAAGGATATTTGATATCTTTATGTCTGAGGTAAGCTAATGGGCCGACTAGGAAAAATAGCTGAACAAAGTGATGTTGGGTTAATTAGAGCAGGGCAATGAGGAGAACTAAGGAGACCGACAGGTATCATGCTTACATGGATAATCTCATTTAAACCTTATAACAACCCTATCAAGAGATACTGTCATTATCCCCATTTGATAGATGAAAAATTGAGGTTTAGAGAAAAGTTAAGTAGCTTGTCTGTGGATACACAGCACAAAAGTGGCATAGTAACCAGGATTCAAATTCAGGCTGTCAAATTCTGGAGCCTCCACTCTTAATCAAACTTCTGTGTCACTTCATGATTGATATAATGAGAGTTAGTGAAAGGTAAAATTTGCCTTTTGGTTAATATTGTTGCAATGTATCTGTTAGAAGCAAGAATTAATGCATATAATTGAGTTTCTTTTGTTCTCTAAACACATATTTAAGTGACATGAAGTTTTTTTTTCTGTTCTCTGAACCCAGTGTTAATTGTTAGTAATTATACGTCTTGGGAAGATTGATTTATGTTACCTTGTTAAATTAGTTTAGCTCTGGTGTAGCAAACTACCATTTGTATGCTGAAACTGGCCTGGTTCCTGTGCCAAATCTGTCCTTCTGCCTACCTGTTTGTTTGTTTAACTTTTTATTGTAGTAACAGTTACAAAACTCAAAATCTCCTGTTTTAACCACTTTCAAGTGTACAATTCATCTGCCTGTTTTGTAAGTAAAGTTTTTTTTGAGCACTTCATGCTCATTCATTGGTATGTGCTATCATGTCTGCTTTTGGGCTCCAACAGCAGAGTTGAGTAGTTTCAGCATACACCACAAGGCCTATAAAGCCTAAGCTGTTTACTGTCTGGCTCTTTACAGAAATGTTTGCTGACTCCTAGATCCCTAAATGTTTGCCTTGATATTATTTTGAATGATTAGTTTTGGTTGATGAAAATAAGACACATTTGGCTTTATATTATTTGTTCCCTCAGGGTTTAGAAATAGTGTTTCGAGTAGGATTAGCACTTCTTCAAATGAATCAGGCGGAACTAATGCAGCTCGACATGGAAGGGATGTTACAGGTACATCAGTTCGTGATTTCTTGCATTTCTTTAGATTTGATTATTAACCACTTAATTACAGGTACTAAATAGTTCATATATTTTTCTTTGATTGTTTTCTTAGCATTTTCAGAAAGTCATTCCACATCAGTTTGATGGCGGTCCAGACAAATTAATCCAAGCAGCTTACCAAGTCAAATACAACTCAAAAAAAATGAAAAAGTAAGCGTTCATATTTTGGCTTGGGTTTTTTCCTTAAATCGTATAGGAAATTCAGTGGACTTGGCAAAATATTCTAGTGATAAGTATGTTTTCCCTTTAAATCTATATTTGGGGGATTGATATCAATATAAATTTAATGTTGGAATTTCATATGGCTTTTTAATAGTACATGGGACCATTATGTGTTACCTATAAAACCCCCCTTTCCCTTTGTACATCGACTGGAATCAGGAACCTGGTACGGATGCATATATGAGTGTGCTGTTATTTTAAAAACCACTTTTGTGTTGCGGTCCATTCATTTAAATTCTTTTTCTCTCAGTTAACACCAGAGTGTCACATAAATTTGAGATTAGCATAATGAGCAAGATAATCATGGGGAATGGATTGAGAACTTAAAATTTTTAGTGTATGTTCCTTTCTAATGAAACTTTTCTTGGTATATATTTCATAAAAATTCAGCATAAGCAGTCTTAGCTCATAAAGTTTAGTTTTATTTTTGAATATAACAAGTGTGTTAATTAGGAATGAAAGATGTTATTCTTCTAGCTAAAAAATCTTAGCTTGAGGTCAAAGTTTGTCCTGCTGACACTGTAGTTTCTATGGTATAAGATGCTTTAAAATGGTAACAGTCCTAGATGCTAGGAGTTCTCAATATCTTTGCTGTTACAACATAAAATTGCATTAAATGTACAGCACCATTCCCATGGATGTCCCTACTGTAGGAAGTATTGTAGAATGTGAGAGAAAATTCTATTATTAGAATTACTTAGCTCTATTATGCATAAACCAGCCAATTTATGAGCTTCAGCTATTATTCATAATAAATTACTTGTGACATTCCTAATATGACACCATCATATTGAGACATTATTGACCAAAAATCCACTCTGTTATGTAATTGGTAAAAACTGAAAGAGCCACCCATATCCCTGCCTCTTGATAAAACTGCATTTAAAACACACCAACCAAGAAGAGAATTTGTTTTACTTTAAAATACCTGTAGAGAATGAGGTTCCCTACCTTCTTGATAACTCATTCTCCTTTTAGACCTTGTTCTCATGAGTACAATCCAATCTCTGAAATTTCAGTTATCCTATTAACTTAACAAACTTCTGACCTTCCAGTTCTCTCACTTCCTTGCTCATTCCATCCCTGTTCTGCTTTATCAAGATCCCTCATGTGACATCTAATAGCCTTCCTTTGGTCTGAATAAGTATACCATCTCTGCCTTCTTGTAGTCTATCTTCATGTAGCCAAGAGTCAGAGAAAATTGCAAAGTGAGATTGCCAACAGTAAGTTGTATTTCCAGCGCTGCTCCATGTATATTTTTATAGGTTTTGATGAGTTTATTTTCGCGTCCCCACAGTGATTATTTCAAACCTTACCATTCTTCCCCAACTCCTGTCCCCATTTTTGCCATATCTAATTCTCAGGGGATTACCTTACTTAATTCATCAATCATCATTTTCAGACTTCCTGAACTCTGTCTTCCAGTTTACAGACTTAGCTGAATTTCTTTTCTTCTCTTATCAGAATATATTATTTCTATTCCTTTTGAATGCTAATTCAGAGCACCGAGGAGGCTCTTATCCTTTCCCATCTCTTCCAGGCCGTGCTCCATCAGTTATTCTTCATCTCTTATCTTCAGCCCTCTCTTTCTGTTTGTTGTTTCATTTTCTTCAGTCTAATAGGGTGTTTGTGAGTTCTGACTTAGAAGCAACAAAGAAAAACCTTCCACCACATAGTATTCCATTCTCCTTTTATGAAGCTCAACCATGAAGGAAAGAATGGTATATACTTATTTAGCTCCAGATCATTTTTTATCTACATTTTTTTTTCCAGTTGGGAATTTTTTCAGACATACAGGAAAACACAAACTAGAAAATAAATATGCTCATCAACTAGATTTAATAGTGGTTAATATTTTGCCAGATTTACTTCATCTATTTCCTGTCTAAGGCATTTCAAAGTATATTATAGACATCATGTTTTACTCCCTAATGTACTAGTGTTCATTTCTATAAAAATAAAGGCATTTTACTTCACTACCACCTTGCTTTTACCACCTAACAATAATTCCATAACATTACCTAATACCCAGTCTATATTCATATTTCCCCAGTTGTGCCAAAAATATCTTTTATCATTGACTGCATTGCATTCAGTTGTTGATACCTCTTAAATTTCTTTTAATTTAGATCAGGACCCTCCACCCCAAACCCTCTTTTCACTACATTGACTTGTTAAGAGAACAAATCAGTTATCATAAGAATATGTAATCTGTTATAATCATATTTTTTTATTATACAACATAACATATACATAAAAGTGATAACTTTCCAAGTGCAAGTTAACAAGTAGTTAGCAGATTTCAAAGAAGATTATAGGTTACAATTCTACAGTTTCAGTTATTTCCTTGTTATGAAATATAACATATACACAAAAAGGTAATAGCTTTCAAAGTATGATTTAACAAGTAGATACATAGGAAACTTCCAAAGTTATTATATAGTTTCAGTTATTTCCTTATTGTAAAATCTAACCTATATACAAAAAAGTATAGCTTTCAAATTACAATTTAACAAGGGGCTGTAGAACAAATTTCAAAGGATGCTATGGGTTACAGTTCTACCATTTCAGTTCTTTCCTTCTAACTTTTCTAATACCCTAGCAACTAAGGAAAAGAAAATTATATGAAGATTCAGTATTCATAATGCTTTGTTAAATTCCATCTTGTCTGTTGCTACCCCTTCCTCTAGTTCAATTACTTTTCCTGATCTTCAGGGATGTCTAAGCAGTGACCACCATAACTGTTCATACTGAAAAGGGGTGTCAACTTTATGAGCAAAGGGGACACATCTAGTTGATTTTCTTGAAGAGGCTATTGCCTTTGGGTTTGGGGACTTAGCTGGCAAAGAAGCACTCGGAAGGATTTAAGTTTCTGACAAATAATGAGTGAAACTTATAGAGTCTCAGCTAGGAATCTGAGTATTCTTTAAGGTTTTCAGAACTACTGTTATTTTGAGATTAACATATTGTGGTCATTTGACATACCTAGGTGAAGCTTGCATAGGAGTAACATCCAGGACAGCCCCTTGACTCTATTTGATTGAATTTTCTTAGCCACTAAAACCTTATTTTGTTGCCCTTCTTTTACCTCCTTTGGTCAGAAAAGCATTTTCAATCCCTCGATGTCAGGGTCAGGCTCATTCCCGGAATCCATGTCCCACATCACCAGGGAGACTCATTCATCTTGGGGGTCCTGTCCCACGTTGGGGAGAGGGTGGTGAATATTTGCAGGGTTAGGCTTAGCGAGAGAAAGTCCACATTTCGGCAACATAAGAGGTTCTCTGGAGGTGACTCCGAGGCATAATTACAGGTGAGCTCAGCCTCCTCTTTACAGCCATAAGTTCCTCTCGAGCAAGCCTCAGTATCGAGGGCCTGACTTATAAAGTAGGGGGTTCCTTAGTTCACATAGCATATGTTATATCCACAATAATCCATCCATATCTCATGCTATCCTCACTCAGTTGTCCAATCCTCATCATTCTCCATTTTAAGCAATTCTCATGATCCAAAACATCTCACAGTTCTTGTCAGCCCCCAATTATTTGTCCCTAGTATTTGTGTAATGCACACTATCTAATCTTAAAGATTTGTCTGATTGTTTCCTCATGATCTCATTTAACTTGTTCCTCTATATCCTTGCATTTTCTATAAACCACAAGCTAAATATAGAGGCTTGATTAGATTCAGGGTAAATACACTTGGCAAGAATACTTCATAGGTGATAATGTATACCTCACATTCACCTCAAGAGAGGTGTAATGCCTGTCTGTACCACTGTTATTTGTGATGCTATAATTGATACCTGGATTAAGGTAATGAAAGCCAGATTTCTTTATTCTAAAATATGTGTTCTTCCTTGGAACCAGGGAGTAATCCATAAATTGATACTTTTGTTCTTTCAGAATGTCCAGTTCATGACTTTTTACCTAATAGTTGTTTTGTTTTATTGTGGAAACACATATATAATAGAAAATTTCTCATGTGAATCACTTTCATGTATACATTTACAATGTTGTGCTACCATCAACGCCATCCATTACCAAAATTTTTTTATCACACCAAACAGAAACTCTGTACCAATTAAACAGAAACTTCCCACCCCCACCAGCCCCTGGTAACCTGTAATCTACTTTCTCTCTCTATGAATTTGCTTGATCTAAATAATTCATATAAGTGATATCATCATATAATCTCTGTCCTTCTGTGTGTGGCTTATTTCACACAACATGATGTCTTCCAGGTTCATCCTTGTATGTAGCATGTATCAGAGCTTCATTCCATTTTATGGCTGAGAATATTCCGTTGTATGCATGTACCATGTTTTGTTTATTCATCTGTTGATGGACACTGGGTTATTTCCACCTTTTGGCTATTGTCAATAATGCTGATATGAATGTGGTGTACAAATATCTGTTTGACCGAGTCCCTGTTTTGAGTTCTTTTGAATATATAACTAGAAGTGGCATTGCCAGGGCATTTGGTAATTCGATGTTTAACTTTCCGAGGAACAGCCAAACTGTTTTCTTTTCACGTAATAGTTTTAACATCCATTTGGGATAGCAAAGTCTTGATTTTCTACATCTATAATTGGCTGTGCTCTGAATAGAATACTTTTCTTCATTAACTTGGGCTAACTTAATCTCCTGGAAACTTATATAAATACTTTATTCTTTCCCTTTAATTACCAATTTCCAGATAAAAGAGTTAGTGTAAAATGACATTCTTTTAAATTATTATTATTATTTTTGATGGGGGTAACATTGTTAAGCACTTAAGGACTTATTTTCAGTATGCTTTAATCCAGTATAGTCATCATTTCTGTTCAAATTGTTTCAGTATTGGCCAGCAGGAGCCTATCTAAGATGGCTCCTCTGTCCTTTTGACATGACACCATTAGTCCCCAAATGCTCCCTTGTTTCGTAGTACAAAAGGCCTCATCATGGATATTTTCTGCCTGTTTTGGTTTCTTTTAGTGAGGAGTAGTATTTAGAGACCAAAATCTGGGTGCAGGAGTCTTCATTATTATGTAGGGTGTCATTGTATTTAGAGTCTTTCAATGGACAGAATTAGAAAATATATATTGGGGAAAAACATGACTTAATAGCAATGTCTCCACTATCTTTTAACCCTAAGTAATCTGGCATCTGCCCCACTTTTCCAGTAAAACTACTACTTTAGAAATTTTCCTTGTTATTCATTTATTCAAGAAATATTTTTTGAGCACCCAGTAAATGCAGGCCCTTTTCTAGGTGTTGGAAACACAGTTTCAATCAAGATAGACAAAATCCCTGCTTTCATGAAGCTTATTTTCAAGTGCATATGTGGTGAGGCAGAAATTAAACAAAATTACTTCTCAGGTGATGATAAGTGCTACGCAGGAAAACAATGTGAGTAAGGACACCAGAGAGTGACAGATGGTTGCTGTTCTTTTAAACATAGGTCAGTGGGCAAAGGCCTTTCTTATAAGGAGGTATTTAAGCAGGACCTAAAAGAAGAGGCAGATATATATATATATAACTCAAAGAGCATTCCAGACACAGAGAGCAAGTCGTACAAAAGTCTGGAGGCAGAAGCGTACATGGTATATTTGACGAACATGATTTTGTCCCGAGTGGCTAGGGTAGAGGGAGCCAAGAGGAGAGAAGTAGGAGATGAAGATGTAACAGGAAGCCTTGTAGCCTTTGGAATTGGCTTTCATTTTTATTTTGAGTAAGAGCAGAGGAAGGACTTATATTTTTAAAAAACCTCATTGACTGCTGAGTGGAGAATAGACAGTGGAGGACCTAGGGTCAGGGTAGATTCAAGGAGAGAAGTTAGTTAGCTATTGAAATAGTCCAGACAAGTGAATAATGAAAGCTTGGATTAGGGTGACAGGAGTTGAAATCTTAAGAAGTAGTTGTTTCCCAGTTGCAAATACATTAGCTAGCTTCTATTCCTAATTTTGATGTATTACTTCACTTTGAATATGGGTGATCACCTCCTCTTTATTTATTTATTTTTTTACTTTTATCATGTAATATTTCATATACACAAAAGAATATATAACATGTTTTTAAGTTATGAAGCACAACAATAAAACAAATATTTGGGAGTTCACCACATGGATTAAGTGCCCACTGCAGGAGGTTAATAACCATCCCAAATTCTGGGTTCATTATTCATTCTTTTTCTTTTTAAAAAGTTTTTTGTGTGTTGCTATAGTTCATTAATTTTCACTGCTTTGTAATTTCAATTGAATGAATCTGCCACAATTTATCCATTTTCCTGATGGCCATTTGTGACATTCCAGGTTCTTGTTTGTTTGATATTATGGTATTAAAACACTAGGAATATTTCTGTGCAAGAATTTTTCTAGGATATATGTAGGAGTGGGATTGCTAGGTTGCAGAGTATGCCATGTTCACAATTTTGTCAAAGTGGTTTACCTAGCAACTTATAATGAGTTCTCGTTCTACTTGGCTATTCTTAATTTTTGTCCATCTATTGAGTAAAATGGTATCTCATTTTGGATTTAATTTGCATTTCACTGATTGTTAATGAGAGTGAGCATCTTTTGATATGTCCTTCCTCTTCTCTTTTTTCCTCCATTTTATCTTGCATTGTCTGAATACTTAGAGATTAGTAGTAGTTTGTGTATACTCTGGATAGTAACCCTTTGTCAGTATTAAAAGATCAGTCTCATCTGTTTCTACTAAATACCACTCTCAGGATATGAAACAAACTAAGTCTTCGACATGGCTCTTAAGAAAGTTTGAGCTTTGTGTTGGAGGGTGGCAGAGCAGAGAAGTAAATAGCTGTATTACAATTGCAGTCTGGCACATGATAATATCACAGCTTATTCATGTAATCCATAAGAGGAATATGTAACCCATCTGTCTTTAAACTGGTGTACACAGCCTGCTGGGGCCAGGAAAACCTTCCAGAGCATTGTAACTAGGTATTCAATTTCCATCTATATTCTCTCCTAAAATTTGTCTGCTGGTATGGTAGAGGTGTCTTTGTTTTCCTTTTCACTCTCTCTTTCACATTCTGCTTTCTCCTACTTTATAAAAGGAAGGATAACCTGTCACTCATTCTGCATCTTGCTATAGAACAGTACTCTGGGCCATCAAACAAAATGGTCAATTCCAGGATGACTTGCTCCTGAGGGAGTGTTCCCCAAGAGAGCAAAGCAAGAAGAATTCAAGGGAGCAACTCATTTCATCCAGTTGACAAATGCTTGGCAAGGCTGCTTATCTTTCTTCGAATTAGAATTCAAAAGTAGAATTGATACCAATCAAAAGTGATGGGTTCTCTCCCTGATGAGCTCAAATGACCAATTCCTGAGGCACTGGGGTTTCAAAGAGAAAAAGAGTTTATTGAAAGGCATGAAACAGGAGATCAGATGGCCTATCAGCCTAGTAATCTGCCCTCGAATGCAGCAACTCTGATAGTTTTATAGTACCAAAAGATGGGCAGGTTTTAGGACTATGATCTAATTTTTGAGCAGATTGATTACATGCTTAGTCACAGAACATATGTAATAAAATGGCAGCCTTAATATGATGATGGGTGTGATTTTTAGTATTATAATGAGGTAAATGTCACTTACAGGTTAAAGTTTAAGCTACCGTGCATGTCAGGTGGGCCCATTTTGGTTAGAACCAACTTCCTTTATCAAGATAATCTTGAAATTGGGATGGGTTAGTTCTGGGCTGACTCAGGGCCCTTCATTAATAAACATTAGGGGCTGTCTTTAGTGATCATAAGACCCTAAAGTTGAAAAACTGGATAAAAAGTATACAAGTGAGGGTCAGTCACAAGGTTTTTACAATCACAGGATCACAAGATAAAGGCTATATAGTTATACAGTCATTATCAGAGATCCAGGCAGCTGGATTATAGTTCAGTAATTTCAGGTATTTCCCTCTATCTATTCTAATATACTAGAAAGTAAAAAGATTCAGTAACTATAATCATCCCCTAAATCGTAACTTCTCTATTACAGAATGGTGAGCATGGGAACAAGTATTAATATTCTTCTTTGAACTGAAAAATGAAGGCAGACTTTAATGACAAAAGTGAATATAATTTGACTTAGTTGTTTAATAACAAGGATTGACTTTGCCTATTAGGTTAGAAGGTAGATGTCCATAATTCAATGAGATAAATCTTATTTAAAGTTTCAGTGAAAAATTTTAAAGCAAATATAAATTATATCCTTTGCAACTGTATATACTTCAGGATGAAACAATTTAGAAGTCTTTAAAATGTACAAAGGGAAACATTTTTTTAGTAGGTAGATGAGCAGAAAAATTTGAAGACAGCTGACACGGTAGGGTAGGAGGATGGCAGAGGATGAAGATTCAGGTTGTTTTCCAAAGGAGATGCCCCCTGCATACAATTTTGAAGAACCTGTGGAAGACTCAATGTGGAACAGACACTGTCTCTAATTGCTGAGGTTAAATGATGACTAAATCCCTGCTGTTGGTGGAACTTAGAAGTGCTGAAGAGTGACATGGAACAAATACAATGTCCATCACTGAAAGTTCCATGAAGGTAAAACAAAGCAGGATGAGGGGACAGAGGATAAAGGGGTGTCATTTTAGATAGGGCAGTCAGGGATGATCTTGCTGATAAGATACCATTTGAGCAGACGTCTGAAGGAAGTGATGGAGCTGTGTAATTATCTGGGAGAAGCATGTTCTCTCACAGATTATTCCACCTTGAGGGAACAGTGGTATAAAAGCTGAGACAGGAATGTGATTGATATGTTCGAGGAATAGGAATAAAGCCAATGTGACTGAAATCACATAGGCACAGAGGAGTGTGGTGGACAGTGATTCAGAGATGTGGTATGTAGTTAGAGGTATTTAAAGCAGTGCAGTCTAGTACAGTAGCCACTAGTCACATGGGGTTATTTAAATGAAATTCAACTAAAAATCCGTTTCTTCAGTTGCATTAGTCACATTTTAAGTGCTCTGTATTGGACAGCACAGATGTAGAATGTCTCATCATTGCCAGAAGTTCTATTCGACAGTGCTGAAGAGCATCATAGGCCAGACTTCAGACTGTAAAGTCTGAAGGGAAACCATTAGAGAGTTTTTAGAAAAGTGACATGATCTGGTTTTTAAAAACTTTGAAGTTTTGAAGAGGAGAGCATTTTAGGATGAAGGGGTAATATGCACAAAGGCTCAGAGGTTCTTTTAAGACTTCAAAATTGCAAGACCGTTAGCCTTTGACTCTTTGTTGTTGTTAGTTTTTTTTTTTTTCCTTAAACTTCGAAGAAGT
This sequence comes from Choloepus didactylus, assembly GCF_015220235.1. Classification (NCBI taxonomy): domain Eukaryota; kingdom Metazoa; phylum Chordata; class Mammalia; order Pilosa; family Megalonychidae; genus Choloepus; species Choloepus didactylus. The sequence continues at coordinate 149,790,009 of NC_051308.1, forward strand.
TAAAAATACCAGTAAAAAGAGCTCCCGTATACTTTTTACCCAGATTCATTACTATCAAATTGTCCCAGGTTTGTCCAGTGGGGGTTCCATAGGCTGGCTTCTGTGACCTTTTGACATGTCCCCATGATTCTTTGAGAATTTCCTTACTTTTAGGGCAACAGGATGTTCCAAGCTCATCTTTTACCTTCCCTCTTCCTTCTTTAGGGTAAGTAATTTCATCAAAAAGCCGTGATTACTTTTGGTAAGGCTTTGAAATTTAGTCTGAAGATAATGGGTAGCCACCGAAGCAGTTTAACTCCAGCAGTGGAATGATCCAATTCAACATTTTAAAGTGACCATTCTGATAGCAGTGTGCAGAAAAGATTGAATTATAAAACTGGCAGCAGAGAGGAAAATTATGAGGTTCTTCTAGTAATTTAGACAAGTCATATTAACTAAAGTCCATAATTTTTTCAGATTTCCTTAGCATTTTGCCTAATGTCTTTTTTCTGTTCTAGGATCCCATCTGGGTTATCACATTACATTTAGTTGCCATGTCTCTTTTTACTTCTTTTAGCTGTGACAGTTTCTCAGAATTTCCTCATTTTTGATCTTGACTATTTTAGGCCTGCTCCTAAGCTGTTCTGTAAAATGTTCCTCAATTGGGATTTGTCTCATATTTTTCTCATGATTATACTGGGGTTATAGATTTGAAGGAGGAAGACCACAGAGGCGTGTGTCATTTTCATGGCATTATACGAAAGTTACAACTATCAGCATGACACCACTGTTGATGTTGACTTTGATCACCTGACTGAGGTAGTGTTTGTCTGGTTTCTCTACTGTAAAGTTACTTTTTTCACCCTTCACTGCTAGTGTTTTTAAGTCGCCATTATAGCTTGAACACGTAATATTTCCAGGTATGTTTCCAACAGACAAGTTAAAGAAATATAACATTGATAAAAAGCTTATGTTCAGTTTAAACAGTCGAGTTAAATCAAGCTGAGTAATCATGGCAGGAAGTGGATTCGATCCCTGTGAATGTGTTTGCTTGCATGAGCATGCCATGAGAACGCTGATCAATCTGTTGAGGCAGTCCCAGTCCTACTGCACAGACACAGAATGTCTCCAGGAATTACCAGGACCTTCTGGTGATAAGGGCATCAGTATTACTAGGAGCTTGATAGCCTGGGTGGTTATTGCAGTGACCTTGTTCTTACTGAGATCTTCTAATCTAAGAGGATTGAACCTACCTGGAAAGCCAATGAGTGTTCATAATGGACAAGATGCACGAGCCCCTTGTGTGGACTTTGTGACATGAGAAGTGAAAATAGTTAAATACCTTGCACGACCAAATGAATGAAGATGACTAGAAGACTCTTAATCCAATTATAACTGTTTTTCCTTTTGCATCTGCAATATGGGATGATATCGTTTTCATGAGCTTCTAGAAATTTAACTTGCAAGGTTATTTTTGCTCCCTATGTTTCACCATTCCTATTTACAGTATATTTGAGTAAATAATTTTTAAAAAAAGTTTAAAAAAGCTTATGTTCTATATTCCAATTTTTTCTTATGTCCTAATAATTGTTCTTTTTAGACTTTTCACCATCATTCTTAGATCCCATCCACTATAATGTATTGAATTTAATTATCTTTTTAGTTTCTCTTTCTTTTTTTTAAATAAATTGTGGAAATATATAAACAACATAAATCTTCCTATCCAAACCCCTCCCAATGATTTTAATCACATTCACAGTGTTTCATTACCCTCACCACTTCCCATTATTAGAACTTTCCCTTCACCCCAAACACTCATTTTATATTAACTACCCATTGCTCTGCCCCCTACCCCTGGAAAACTGTGCTCTACTTTCTGTCTCTATGAGATTGCATGTTCTCCAAATACATGTTTACCATGGGGCTTAAATTTAGCATCTTAAATCTGTAACATCTCATTTGGTTTGATACCAGCTTCAATAGTATGCACACATCCCCCCACCTTTATGTCATTCTTGTCACAAATTACGTGTTTACACATTATGAGTGCAAACCCACTCATTTATTATTACCTTTTGTACATTTTTCTTTCAGATCCTGTAGGAAGTAAAAAGTGGAGTTACAAATCAAAACTAGAATATTACTGGCATTAATGTTTACCCATGTCATTACCTTGTAGGGGATCTTTATTTCTCCATGTGGCTTTGATATAAATGTAGTGTCTTTTCTTTTGACCTGCAGAACTTCCCTTAGCATTTCTTGTAGGGCCATTCTGGCAGAGATAAACTCCCTCAGCTTTTGTCTTAATCTGTCCCTCATTTGTGAAAGACAGTTTTGCCAGATATAGAATTCTTGGTTGGCAACTTTTTCCTTTTCAGCACTTTAAATATGTCTTTCTGCTGCCTTCTTGCCCCCACAGTTTCTGATGAGAAATAGGCACTGTATCTTGTTGAGGGTCCTTTGTATGTGACACATTGCTTCTCTCTTGTGGCTTTCAGGATTCTCTCTTTATCTTTAGCATAACATGGGATGCATGCTGTTAATCATGGAGATGTTAATTTTGATCAGTTGGCTCAGGTGCTGTCTGTCAGGATTCTCTACTACAAACTTACCATTTATTTTTCCCTTTGTAATTACTACATATTTAAGGGAAGATACTGACACTATGCTTAAACTTTTGCCCACTAGTTTTAGTATCCATTAGTGGTTTTTCCTGCAGCAGTATTATTGTAGAGTTCTAGTGGTGATTTTTTTCAATAAATTTCACTCCTTTGTTAATTGGAATTCTTCTGTAAGGAAAAGCTGTCCCTTCCCCATTATAAACTTTTTAAAGTCAACTTTAAGACAAGTTTTTTGAATAAGAACCATTTGGATCATAGAGACATGTTTTTATTTGATGGGGGAAGGACAGATTATTATTATTATTTGTAAATTCAGGCCTGAATAAAATCGGTAAACTCAGTCCTGTGAGTTCAACTTCTAAACTCAACTTTTGTATTGTTCTTATTTTTGTCATTTGTGAAGTGATTTTTTGGTGAGAACTCATGTAACTATTCAAAATTTTTCTCATAATGAGTATTTTAAGTTATAAACTGGGGAACCTAAAGAAATTGTGTTAATATATTTTTGTGTTAATATATTTTTAAAATTTTATAGTTTAATAGCTATATTAAACTATACTTTTAACTCCTTTATTCCTTCTTAGGCTTGAAAAGGAATACACTACAATAAAAACTAAAGAAATGGAAGAACAAGTTGAAATTAAAGTAAGTATCTCAGAGGTTTGAAAAGCACTGAAGGTTATTTGGCAATACTGTATTATTGATATATTATTACCTATTTGCAGTAAGTTTAGCAATGAAGTTTGTATGTATTATGTTTATTGATAAATTTATTTACCATCCCACCAGATAACAGTTAAAAATAGACATTTCAAAAACTAGAATAGTGTGACTAAAGTGACTTTCATTCTAGTGTGGAAGAAAGACAACAGTTCTTCCCTTTTTCTAGATTTGTTGGTGTGTCTTCAGGAGAAAATACTTCCATGCGGAAGATAATTGTCTTTCACCTTTAAGCACATTTTAAAAAGCACTCGAGAAGATAACCTAACACATTCTAGGCTGAGACTAACAGCCACATAATCTGAGGCAGACCAAGCAGAGCAAATCATTACATTAGCGCTAAGAATGGCTGCCTTAGAGTTTCAGGAAGCTTTGACTAACTCAATTTTCTCTTCTCTAAGCAAGGGTTATATTTTTGAACTACTTCATCCCAGCAAAACAGTTGATTTTCAGTTTGAAGGACATTCTTAAGTTGAGGGTCTTAGAGTTGCTGGAAGCTGGAACTTAAGTCATATTGGCTTTTAGGATGATATTGTAGCATGGGGATAATGAGTGGGAGCATGAGTTAGTTAAGGAACTCAGTGATGATTGACCAATTCAATTTTTTCCATCTCTTTATTACACCCCCCCCCCCAAAAAAAGACAAAAATAAAACAATGTTTATTGAGTGAATGCATTTTTTTTTTTTAACTTTATGTTTGGGTGTTTCTGAGTTTTTAGTTGGCCTGCCTAGATAGCAGATGACCACCTTATTTACAATTAATTAGCCAGGTGTTATTGATTTTTGCTGTAAAACGGGAAATACTGCTTACTTACTCAGGAATACCCCCACCCCCCATCCCTTTTATAAGGGAACCAGTTTTGTTAAATCAGTACTCTTTCTTGCTTTGGTCCGCCTCAAAAGTATCCTGGGAGATAGTCTCTCCTATTTTCCTATGTGTCCCTCTCTCCTCAGTTCTGTCCTCCCTTTCCCAGGTATTTTTATTCCTATCAATATCACTTATTTCCTATCAGTTGGAAATAGACATTTCTCCACTTTTGAGAGAGAGAAAAGCCCTTGTGGATGTTTTTCCCTTCCTTTTTAAAATTCTGTCACCCAATGGCTGCTCTACCATTTGCTTTTCTTGTAGGTACCATGAGTAAGGGTAATACTAAATCTTACCCTGCACTTCAACCTACTGAATGTAAAAAGTACGTCATCCTGATGAGTGGGGAGAGAGTATGGGTTATCGCATACCACGAATATTTGGAACTGCAAATCAAGAATCTGAGGATGGGGAAGCCATCCTGTTCATTTCACCATGTGTTATTGAAAAAAAAAATCAGTTATATGTACAATCCTTGCTCTTGAAGAAGTTTCTTCTAAAATTAAGTCACATGAATATAGAACACCAGAAACTCATTTCAAAGAGATCTTTAGTAGACTTTAGCCTGTACTCACAGCTTTTTTTTCATACTTTGTTTTTTGGGAAAGTTGTAGTTCATATTCTTTATTAAACGTCTGTCTCAGGCAAACACAGATGGTGTAAAATGGTTTATAGAGAAGGATTTAAAAAAGAGAGTTCGAAAAGTTAGTGGAACATATCAGTTAAATAAAGTATACTGATTCCAAAGGTATTCCGTTCCTTTTTTATAACCTTGTTTCCACATAGTTCTTCCTTACTCTTGTACCATTTTCATCTCTTTATTAACTACCCACCCTGCCCTTTGAAAAAAAGACAGAAATGTTTTTTTCTTCTTTGGAGTGGTTGCACCTTCTTTTTTAACTTTATGCTTAAGGGATCTGACTTTTGACTTGGACTTCCTGAATTATCTGGTGATCAGATTACCACCTTGTTTATAATTAATTAACCAGGTGTTAATTGAACCTTGCCTGTAAACTGGGAAATACAACTTCCTTATACCCCTTGTCCCCCAGGTCCCTTTTACAAGGGAATGGGTTCTGTTAAATTAGTATTCTTACTTGCCTTGGTCCTCCTCCCAAGCCTCCAGGGAGATAGTCTTGTACCATTCTTTACACAGGCAAGTGAAATGATCATTAAAGTACTTGATGCTTCAATATAGAGGTATAAAATCAGCCCTTGGTGTTGTGAAATCTGTTTAAGTTTTCCATTGTTTTTGCTTTAATAAAATTTTAAGACCTTTGGGATAGGGACCTTTTATTTTAAGAATTGTATCTGTCAGTGAGCTCCCTGGTCAGGATGTAACTTTTGCTTATCCACCCCTCTCTAAAAGTGTTATAGAAAGGTTTTGATGATAACATGGCTTCATATGGAGAATCTTACATTTTACTGTGTGAAATTATTTGTTAATAGAAACATCTTTATCAGTATCTTCTTCCAATCTATTGATGTTCCACCTGAGGGGGAGGAGGTAAGAAATATTAAACTTCTAGCTTATAATAGGGTAACCCACAAATCTTTAAAAGAGAATAACATTTATTACCCCACTCTATTTAAGACAGACATACAAATTGATGGTATAATTTCCATATTTGTATTTGTGCTTTGGGACATAGAGATTTAAAGACCTGCACGTGGGGGATATTAAGAATTCTGGCTATTTTTTAGTCAGAAGTGAAATATTTTTTCCTATTTAAAAAAATAAAGAAATATTTTGGATATGCTGAAAATAAAAAAACAAAAAGCTTATGTATCCACTGCCTGGCATAAGAAACAAAACATGGCAAATATTAATTATCAGAGGCTTCCAGGAATTATATTTATCAATGAGTATGAGGTATTAGGAGGATTGGAGCTTACATTTATTCAACAGTTCATTTATTATGGGCCATTTCCATGCATTATCTCCTTTAATTCTTTCAACAGCCTTGTGAGAGGGCTCTTATCCTTATCGTGAAGAAAGTAAGCTTTAGAAAACTCAATATTCTAGTGGTGACATTGCTAGAAAATGGTGAAAATCAAGAATTTTGAATTCTGATTTGTGTTATTCTAAGGCCCTTATGTGTTCTTCAATATATAAACTGTGCTCCTTTCTAAGAGTGATGTAAGAAGGGTTAGGATGCCCATTTTCCTGTGGCAGTAAAACTTTTCATTAAAAAACGAATTACCATATACTAACATCCAGTGGAGGCATAATAACATGTTTTATTCAGTAATTCATACTGAATAAATATATAATGTATACTTAATAGTACCCAACTATATACCAAGCATTGTTCTAGGCTATGAAACAGATAAACTCTTGCCTTCATGGAGCTTACATTCTAGTAAGTTGGACAATATACAAAAAAGTAAAACGAGAAAAAAAAAAAAACCCCAGGAAGAAGGGATATAAATTGGTAGTGTTTGGGTTGAAAATTTAGAAAAGTTGTTCAGGTGACTTAAATGAAGGCCTGAAGGAAGTGAGGGAGCTAGATATGTTGATCTCTGGAAAATGGGCCACACCTGGGCAGGAGTGTGCCTGCCAGGATACAGCAAGGAGATCTTTGTGGATGAGATAACATGACAATGGTAGGGGTTTGATGGTGGAGCTTGCAAATAACATAGGGTGTTGTAGACCATGGTAAAGACTGTGACTTTTACTCAGATGAGATGGGAAGCCATTGGGGGTTACAGTAGAGGGAAGACAAGATCTGACTTAAGTTTTCAGTGGATCCTTCTGGTTGCTGCTTCGAGAGTAGAATGCAGGGGCAAGAGCAGGAACAAGGAGACTAGCTAGAAGAAGGCTGATGATGTAATCTAGGCAAGAGATGATGGTGACTTGGACTGGGGTGGTGAGAAGTGATTGAATTCTGAATATATTTTAAAAATAAAGCTGACAGATTGAATATGGAGGTGTGAAAGGGAGAGGAATCAAATTTGGGGGACTGGTCAATTCGAAAAATGAAATTCCTATTACCTGAAGTGGGGAAGAATACAGGAGGATTTGGTTTAGGGGAGAATATCAAGAGCTCAAGTTTGGATATTCTAAGAATGAGATGCCTCAGAAATGTCCAAGTCGCCCCTTAAATATTCAGATCTGGAGTTCAGAGAGAGCAGGCTTAAATTTTGCAGTCATGAAGATGGTATTGAAAGCCATGCAAGTGGATGAGATTACCTGGGGAGTGAGTGTAGAAGAGAATTCAAGAATTGAGCCCAAAAGTAAGCCAACAATTAAAAGTTAGGATGACAAGGAGAAAACAGCCAAGAAGGGCAGGAGAAAACCAGGGATGTGTGGGATCTGGAAGCCAAAAGAAAAAGAGTATTTCAAGAAAGAGAATTTACTGTGTCAAATGCTGAGGATAGTTTTTGTGAGAAGAGGACTGAGAAATGACAATTGGGTTTATCAGAATGAGGATAGATTGGAAAAGAGCAGAGCAGAAAAGTAATGGGAATAGAACCTAACTGGAACGGAAGGAAAAAAATTGGAGATAGTGGGTATGAATATCCTTCAAATAATTTTGCTGTAAAGCAGAGAGAAATGGGAAGTAGCTGGAGAGGGTGGTGATTTTGATTTTTTTTTTTAATGTGGGAGAAATTGCCACCACATGTTTTTACAGTGATAATCAAATATGCAAAATCAGTGATGTGTGAAAGGAGATAATTGCTGGCAGAAGAATGGTGTGGGATATAGCACATATATAGGAAACATAACTTGGGCTACTTGCATGGATAATTAATCTACAACAGCAGGAAAGAAAGTAAGATTTCGGGGCCCAAATGTAAATAAGATGTAGGATGTGGTTGTGGGAGCTTGTGGAAGTTCTCTTCTATTTGCTTCAAATTTTTACGCAGAATTAACAGCTGAGAGTGACAGTGGGGTAGAGGATTCCTGGTTTGAAGAGGTACAAGTTGGGAGGGTGGGAGAAAAAATGGACTAAGGAAATACATTATTGATAGGCAACATTAAGAACCCAACTGAATTTTAGTAATCACAAATTTAAATAAACATCATGGTTATGTTTTTCTTCAGTCATATTTAATAAAAACAGAATTGTCAGAAAGTTGGCCCAGTGTGGTATACCTAGGCAAGTATACAGTAAGGGAGAGAGGGGCAAAGAGGGATACACACAAGGGAGGGTCTATAATGATTGATTAAACTTACTAAAGAGGGAAGAAAGGTCATCAGGAATGAAGGAGAATAAAAAGTTGACTGGGGTCACTGGATTGTCTCAACAAGAAGAGGAATTGTTGGGGTTGGGTTACTTCATAAAGTGAGAAAGCTGGAACAAATTAGCAATGGTGGTTGCAAAGTGGGCTGTTTGAAACTCAGATTCCCCTGTTTTGAGCATCTTTGTATATAAAGTTTTTTGGCACCTAGAATTATTTCTACTAGTTGTTAAATGTAGAATTATTGAATTAGAGGATATTAGCACTTTCGAGACTTTTGCTATGTACCAAGTAAATTTACAAAAGAGTCTTTCCAGGTTCTGTGCTTCTTAGCAGCAGTTCCCATTTCTTGACAACCTTGCCAAGTTTCCTTTAGTCTCATTTTCTCTTTTCCAATTTGCTCTTGTTTACTTTTTTTAATGTACAAGATAAACATTTTTATATAGTCATATCTATTGGTCTTTCTCTTTGTGGTTCATGTTAAAGTTTGGAAAACACTCTTTTCATTAGCTCCAGAAAATGTGATTTAAAAAGGAGATACTGAAAAATAAATGAGGTTTCAGTCAACTGATACAATTTAATCATTAACTTCCCTATATATCAGTAATAAACAGTCAAAAATATCTTGGAAAAAGAGGTTTCATTTAAATTTTAAAGAAAAAGTGTATCTAGAAATAACTTCAGCAAAGACTAGGATAGAACTTGTATGAATAAATTCTGGAAAACTATACACAGAGTTTTAAAAAGATGCATAGAGAAAAAGACAAGGATAAATTCCTTGATGAAAGAGAGTTTTATAAAAATGTGAATTACCATGAAAAATACATTTTAAAAATTCCAGGCAAATTTAATTCCTTGTAAAATTCCAATGGGATTAAAAAACCTAATTATAAGAAATGGAGAAAAATAGTAAAATAATATGCATGCCTAACTTCAAAAATAATGAGCAATGCATAGCATTAATTGAGTTTGGTATATTAAACACTGTGCTATCTCATTAGTTCTTCCAATGTCTCTTGCTGGTGTTACTCTAATTTTCTAGACGAGGCAATGGAGATTCTAAGGTACTGAATAATATGAAAGGTAGGAATTCTAGGGCACACATTTGAATCTAAATCTGCCTAATTTCAAAACCTAGTCTCTTAACTACTAGGTATGCTGGTAGCTGGGATTGGAGAGGCAAACAAAGCAATATAAGAATGGGGGAAATTAGCTCTCCCAGATATTAAAGGAAGTAACAAAGCTGTAATTATCAAAATAATGTGATACTAGCCACCACCCCCCCCAAAAGATAGAAACACTTGAAACTTTATAGGAAACCCTGGAATCATCTTTGTAAACCGATAAATTGTATTTATCCATTCATGATGAAGTGGGTTATTGCACATAAGGAAGTGATGATTTATTTTAAAAGTAGTGTTAATACGTTTGGGTACCTGTTTGGGAGTAAATTACTTTAGATTTTCATGCATAATAAAAAAGATTTCAGAAAATTTAGAGAATTTAGGGGGGGCTGGGGGAAAGAAATCCAGGTGAATGGCTTTAGTGTAAATTTTATTATTTTACAATTATATTGTAGCATTAATTCACTCAGTTGTCTGATTGGAACTTAGTTTTCTACATCTTTTAGGTTGAACAAAATGTGCCATGTGTTTTAGGTGAAATATTTGAGACCATTTTGAGAAAAATGTTTCGTTTTTTGGCTTTCCAGACTTAACAGCATTTAATAATTGCTTATTTTTGTAGACCATTATGTGGTACATAATAGGGGTAGCCAAAAAATGAGAAATATTTTCTCATTCTCAAGCTGTTATTTTGTAGTCTGGATCATACATACGGTAATGCCCATTTCAAATAATCTAAATGTATGCTCTAGTGAATAGAACAAGAAAATCCGATTTCATGAACTATCTTTGTAAGAACTCTAAAATTTATTTGTCCCACTTTGTGGTCCATTTAAAAAGATACAGTAAGTCATAGAGTCGTTTCCTTGAAAATGAAACTATATGTTATATAAATTATATTAAGTCAGGGCTAGCAAAATAATGGATTGAATTGAAAATATTTTCTGAGGAAGACATTTTTAGCGGAAATTTGAAAGAAAGGAGGGTTGGAGGAAAGCTGTGTTGAGCTCAGGAGCATATTGGATCAAAAAGGTAAGGAGAAGTTTGAAACTAAAGTGATGGCAAAAAATTTCCCACTCAGAAGGGGTAACTAATATAGGGTGGTTTGGATTTAATACTCAATAACAGTAATTTCACAGGTTTTTGAGAGGTATTGACCAGTTAGGTGAAGATTTAAAAAAGAAATCTGGTTTCATTGTTTGAACAATGAGAAAATACTAGTACTAAGAGCTTTTTAATTTTCTTGAGTAGGAAACAATTAATTACAAATTCTTTTATATTTTTAGGTTGTAAGAAATTTTGCATTTTATATTTTCAGGTTGTAAGGAATTTTGCAACTTACCGTCCATATACATTATAAATGGAGACTGGTCTAGTTCTAAACTGACACTTGATATTTAACTATCCTATGGTCAGGCATTTTTCACATTTATTTCTTCAACAGACATTTGAATATTAACTATGTAGATAGGCTTTGTAGAAGATAGTTAGGCAAGCTAGAATCTTAGGAAATTTAAGACATAAGAAAATGCTGATTATGAGATGTTATAAGTGCAAAAGAGAAAGGTTATTTCTCCATTTACTATATAGCTTATATTTAAAGTTCAATAGCAGCTGGAATTATAAATCTGATCATTTCCTTTGCTATGTATTTATTATTATGACACTTTAAGAATTTGACAGATGATAAATTATATAGCCATTCCTTAGACTCTCTCCTTATTTATAAAAGGTGGTACATTTTAAGGACTGTGATTTAGGCCTTTTTTTTTTCTCTCAGGAATATTTGCAAACAAAACTTTTTTTTTTCCCCAGAGGTTACGCACAGAAAATAGACTTTTAAAACAGCGCATTGAAACATTAGAAAAAGTAAGTAAATGACCACGTATGCAAACTTTAATGGATTGTGCATTTTTTGTGTATTCAATAAAATCTCAAAAAAATATAGCACGTGTGTCTTAAGTTGTATTGACTGCTTAGCTTGCTTAGCTCTTGCTGCTTAACTAAGTAACTTGTCTTTAATAAAAAGTGATTAGTACTACTCATATTTGAACTTTCAGCCTAAAGTTGTAACTGAGTTCATTAGCGTTAGAGTAACCTATTGATAGTATTTGTCTTCTTTACGTATACTCTCCAGAAAGTATGTTCTGTAGAGTTAATCTAGTTGGGAATTCTTTCTGATGAGTTTCAGATGTTGCCCTTTTTATGTTAAATGTGGCAAAGATTCCTTTAAGGCCTAGGATTCTTTTAAGTTTAGACAAAGTGACTGATTCTATATGTAAAAATTCACAGTCATGTTGATTTCAACACAGGTGGATTGTGCTTACACTTTTGGTTCTTTGAATTTTTAATTAATTGATTATTTTTCCAAAACAATTTTATTCACTCACCATGCAGTCCACTCAAAGTGTACAACCAGTTGCTGTCAGTATAATCGCAGAGATGTGCTTTCATTGCGAAATCACTTTTCATAGCTCCAAAAAAAAAAAAAAAGAAAAGAAAAAGAGCCCCATGCTTATACCTCCTGTCATTGACACTTAGCATTGAGATGGTACCTTTGTTACAGTTGATCAAAGAACATGAAGATATTACTGTTAACTGTAGTCCATAATTTACATTAGGTGTATTTTTTCCCATATACTACCCTATTATTAACACCTTGTAGTTGTGACATAGTTCTAATTCACAGAAGAATATTCTCGTATTTGTGCTATTTAACCACGTTCATCATCCACAATAGGTTCACAACATATACAGTCCCTTGTTTCATCCTCTAGTTTTCCTTCCACTGATATACATGACCCTAAACTTCCCCTTGCAACTGTCATCACACACACGATTCAGCACTGTTATTAACACACCTGATAATGTGCCACCATCACTTCCATTCATTTCCAAACATTTACAGTCAACCTTCTTAAAAAATTCTGCACAAATTAAGCATCATTTCCCCATTCTCTGTCCTCTATTTTCTGATAATTATATTCTAGATATTAACTACGTGAGTTTATTCATTATATTTAGTTCATATTGGTGAGATCATACCATATATATCTTTTGTGTCTGACTTATTTAACTCGACATAATTACCTCAAGGTTCATCCATGTTGTCATATACATCAGGACTTCATTCCTTCTTACAGCTGAATAATATTCCATTGAATGTATAAACCACATTTTGTTTATCCATTCATCGATTGATGGACACTTGGGTTGCTTCCATCTTTTGATAATTGTGAATAATGTGGCTGTGAACATCAGTGTGCAAATGTCTGTTCACATGCCTACTTTCAGTTCTTCTAAGTATATACCTAGTAGCAGGATTGCTGGATCATATGGCAGTTCTATACTTCATTCCCTGAGGAAGCACCAAACTGTCTCCCACAGCGGCTGTACCATTCTGCATTCCCACCAGCAGTGAATAGATGTTCCTGTTTCTCTACATCTTCTCCAATGCTTGTGGTTTTCTATTTGTTTAATAGTGGACATTCTAGTAGTTGTGAAATGATATCTCATTGTGGTTTTGATTTGGATTTCCCTAATAGCTTGTGATGAACATCACTTCATGTGTTTTTAGCTGTTTGTATTTCCTCTTTGGAAAAATGTCTACTCATGTCTTTTGCCCATTTTTAAATTGGGTGGTTTGTCTTTTTATTGAGTTGTAGGAATTCTTCATATATTCTGGATACTAAATCCTTATCAGATATGTAGTTTCCAAATATTTTCTCCCATTGAGTAGGTTGTCTTTTTACCTTCTTGACAATGTCCTTTGAAGCAAAAAGTCTTTAATTTTGAGGAGGTCCCATTTATTTCTTGTTTCATTGCTTGTGCTTTGGGTATAAGGTCTAAGAAACCACTGCCTACCACAAGATCTTGAAGATGCTTCCCTACATTTTCTTCTAGGATTTTTATGGTCCTGGGTCTTAAATTTAGGCCTTACTTCCATTTTGAGTAAATTTTTGTTTAAGGTTGTGAGATATGGATATCCAGTTCTCTCAGCAGCATTTGCTGAAGAGACTATTCTGTCCCAGTCGACTGGACTTAGTTGTTAAAAATTAATAGACCACAGATGTGAGGGTCTATTTCTGAACTCTCAATTTCACTTCCATTGATGAATATGTCTTTATGCCAGTACCATGTGTTTTGACCACTGTAGCTTTATAATGTGCTTTAAATTCAGGAGTGTGAGTCCTCCAACTTTGTGTTTCTTTTTCAAGGTGTTTTTGGCTGTTTGGGACCCCTTACCCTTCCAAATAAATTTCATAACTGGCTTTTCCATTTCTGTAAAGTAGGATGCTGGAATTTTTATTGGGATTGTATTGAATCTATACATCAATTTAGGCCAAACTGATATCTTAATGACATTTGACCTTCCAATCCATGAACGATGGATTGTCTTTCCATTTATGCAGGTTTTTTATGTGTTTTAGCAATAAATTTTTTATTTGTTTAGCAATGTTTCGTGGTATACGTTCTTTACATCCTTTGTTAAGTTTATTTCTAGATATTTGATTCTTTTGTAAATAGAATTTTTTTCTTGATTTCCTCATCATATTGCTCATTACTAGTGTATAGCAACACTACTGATTTTTTGTGTTGACCTTGTATCCTGCCACTTTGCTGAACTCATTTATTAGCTCTAGTAGCTTTGCCATAGATTTTTCAGGACTTCTAAATTTAGGATCATGTCGTCTGCAAATAGTGAAAGTTTTACTTCTTCCCTTCCGATTTGGATGCCTTTATTTCTTTTTCTTGCCTAATTGCTCTAACCAGAACTTCTAGCACAACGTTGCATAACAGAGGTGACACTGGGCATTCTTGTCTTGTTTCCGATCTTAGAAGGAAAGCCTTCATTTGAGGATGATGTATCACACACCATTGAGTATGATGTTAGCTGTGTATTTTTCATATATGTCCTTTACCACATTGGTGAATGATTGGTAGAATTCATCTGTGAACCCATCTGGTTCTGGACTTTTCTTTGTTGGAAGGCTTTTGATGACTGATTCAAGAATTCTCTTTACTTGTGATTGGTTTGTTGAGGTCTTCTATTTCTTCTGGAGTCAGTGTAGGTTGTTCACTTGTTTCTAGAAAATTGCCCATTTCTTCAAAGTTATCTAATTTGTTGGCGTATAGTTGTTCATAGTATCCTCTTAGGGTCTTTTCTTGTTTCTGTGCCATCAGTAGTAATGTTCCCCCTCTCATTTATGATTTTATTTACTTGCAACTTCTCTCCTTTTTTCTTTGTTAGTCTAGGAAAGGATTTGCCAATTTTATTGATATTCTCAAGGAAACAACTCTTGGTTTTATTGATTTTCTATATATTTTTTTGTTCTCAATTTCATTTATTTCTGCTTCTAATCTTTGTTATTTCTTTCCTTTTGCTTGCTTTGGGATTAGTTTGGTGTTCTTTCTCTAGTTCCTCCAGGTATTCAGTTAGGTCTTTGATTTTAGCTTTTTCTTCCTTTTTAATGTTGGTGTTTAGGGCCGTAAATTTCCCTCTCATCACTGCTTTTGCTGCTTTCCTTACGTTTTGATATGTTGTGTTCTCATTTTCATTCATCTTGTGGTGTTTACTGATTTCTCTTGTAATTTCTTCTTTGACCCACCGATTGCTTAAGAGTATGTTGTTTAACCTCCATATATTTGTGAATTTTCCAATTCTCTGCCCGTTATTGATTTCCAGCTTCATTACATTATGATCAGAGAAAATGGTTTGTATAGTTTCAGTCTTTTTATTATTGAGACCTGTTTTCGTGGCCCAACGTATGGTCAATCATGGAGAATGATCCATGAGCACTTGAGAAGAATGTATATCCTGCTGTTTTGGAGTGCAGTGTTCTGTAAAAGTCTGTTAAGTCCAGTTCTTTTATCATATTATTCAAGTTCTCTGTTTCCTTATTGATCTTTTGTCTAGATGCTTTATCTGTTGATGAGAGTGGTGTATTGAAGGCTCCATCTGATATTGTAGAGACGTCTACTACTCCCTTCAGTGTTGCCAGTGTTTGCCTCTAGTATTTTGGGGCACCTTGGTTAGTTGCATAGATATTTATGATTATTATTTCTTTTGGTGAATTGTCCCTTTTATTAATATATAATGTCCTTCTTTGTCTCTTATGTCATTTTTGCATTTAAAGTCTATTTTGTCTGAGATTAGTATAGCTATCTCAGCTCTTTTTTTTTTTTCTTTTCTTTTTTTTTTTTTTACTGCTTGAGTGCAATATCTTTTTCTATCCTTTCTCTTTCACCCTCTTTTTGTCTTTGGATCTGAAATGAGTGTCCTGTAAGCTGTTACAGATGGATCATATTTTTAAAATCCATTCTGTCAATCTGTGTCTTTCAGATTCTGGAGTTTCATCCATTAACATTCAATGTTATTACCATAAAGGCAGTCCTTATTTCAACGATTTATCATTTGGGTTTTGTCATATCTTATTTTTCTCTATTTTTATCTTTTTAGTTACCCTTACTGATAATCTTCATTTCCTATACTGTCCTCCAAGGCTGTTTTTCTGTCTTTTCTTTTCAGTCTGCAGAACTCCCTTTTGTACTTCTTGTAGGACAGGTCTCTTGTTAACAAACTCTCAGCTTGACAATATCTGTGAATATTGTAAATTCACCCCCATATTTGAAGGATGGTTTTGCTGGATAAAGAATTCTTGGATGGCAGTTTTTCTCTTTCATTATCTTAAATATATCATACCACTGCCTTCTCACCTTAATGGTTTCTGATGAGAAATTGGCACTTGGTCTTATTGGACATCCCTTGTAAGTGGTGAATCACTTTTCTCTTGCTGCTTTCAGAATTTTTTTTTATTGTTGGCGTTTGGCAGCCTGATTAGTATGTGTCTTGGAGAGGGTCTGTTCAGATTTATTTGGTTTAGAGTATGTTGGTTTCTTGGATAGCCATATTTATGTCTTTCGTAAGAGTTGGGAAATTTATTTTTTCAGATATTCTTCCTGGCCCTTTTCCCTTCTCTTCTCCTTCTGGGACACCCACAATGCGTATGTTTGCATGCTTTTTTGCCATCATTCATTTCCCTGAGACTCTGCTCAAAGTTTTCCATTCTTCTCTCTATCCTTTTATCTGTTCGATTTTGGATGTTCTGTCTTCTGGGTTACTGATCCTTTTTCTGCTTGTTCAAATCTGTTAGTATATGCCTCTAGTGTATTTTTAATCCCATCTATTTTGCTTTCATTCCCATAAGATCTGTTATTTTTCTTTGCATGCTTTCAAATTCTTGTATATGCTCACCCAGTGTCTTCTTAATATCCTTTATCTCTTTATCCATATTTTCCTTCATCTCTTTGAATTGACTTAGGAGACTCATTTGAACATCTTTAAGTAGTTGTTTCAAATCCTGTGTCTCCTCCAACTTTTTAATTCATTACTTTGGCTGAGCCATATCTTCCTGTTTCTTAGTATGGCTTGTCATTTTTTGCTGATGTCTGGGCATCAGATTATCCCCTGATGGGTTTATTCTGAAGGTCAGTTTCCCTTACTTGTTTAAGGTGTTGTTTTTGATTGGGTTTTTGTTAAGTTTCTTCTTTGACAGTTGGTTCATCAAAATAGAGCCAGGTACACACACAGGGGGCGCAGACAAGATCCGGAGGGTTCTGGGGATAGGGTCAAGAAAGACTCCTAAGAACCTTTTTGTTCTTTAGCCTCCCAAGATTGCACTTTCCCTGCCTGCCCAGCAGATGGCCCTCTTCGCCAAAACACCTTTTTGATGGTTCCCCAAAACACCTTTTTGATGGTTCCCCAAAAGTGCATTTTCCTGAACTGCCTGGAGATGGCGCTCTTTAGTAACCTCTTCAGCCCTATGGGGACAGGCTGCTTTTAGCCCTTTGCCATTTCCACTTCTGACCCAGTAGAAGCAATGGCGTAGCAGGGTCTACCAGGATATGCCAGCCAATAGCTGGATCAATAGTGGGCTGTATCCCGCCCCCTGAATTTGGGGTGGAGGACTCCCATGGCTGTCCCAGTCTGCAGCAGCCCACCAAGCAGGAATGGACACCTGGAGGGTGAGAGATGGGCGGCAGCAGAGTGGAGGGAATTACAGAGAGTCCCTGACTCTGGTTTCTCAGTCTCTTCGTCCTGCATGTCCCTGGATGCTGTACAGAGCTCTCCTGGTCTCCAGAGCCCCAGAATAGTTGATTTGGACAGTTTCTATCGGTCCACTTGCTGCTTTTGTGAGAGGAGGGAGCAGTTCCCTCCCTATGTCAAAATTTTCCTGAAAGTCCTCTTAAAATTATTTTGATATTCACTTGTTACCTCTTTCTTTTTCATATAGAGTAACTGGGCAAATGTGGAAAATTTGCATTATTTTTTATATTGTACTTTGATGTAGTCCTGTTTCTGATGCTATAAGAATGTATTGAGAACTAAAAGTGTAGTGTAAGAGTTTTGCTTTATTAAAAGAAAAAAACATCTCAATTCACAAACCCTTTTGTTTCTGTTTTACCAAAGGTGAAACTGAATAGGTTTAAAAGTACCCCTTGTGATATTGCCAAGTATGTTAAAATCTTTCCTGAAATGTACAGCTCAAACTACAAGAAATAAGTAACTGGAAATATGGATAGTTTACAGTATTTGTCTTTTGTTTGAAAGTATTGATTTCGTATTAAATAGTACGGCACAAGGACAGGATGTTTATTACATATCTATTTTTGTTATATAATAATTTGCAGGTACATTTTATGAAGTCTAAAATAGTTTTCACAGTATTTCCCTCAGATTATTAGAGTTGTTTTGAGGATAAGTCTACGTTTTTGGTGCTTCTGCTAAGGGTGAGCTTAATAGTTCTTTAAAAAAAATAATAAACACCTAGTTTATAGTAAAATATGCATCTTCTTAAGTGGTCTTTTATCTTTAGAATGAGACATTTTTATAGTGAAAGCATTTTTAGTTCATTGAACCTTCATAATGATAAAGATGTAGAAAAGTGTAAGTTTGGATTTTGCTTCTACAAAATTAAGTACTTTTTTACAGACTTTGATGGCCTAGGATGTGTCCTTTAGCACTTAGAATTCAATAAATACTTATGTATTAACTAAAATGTTTAATCAAATAATTAACTTCCTCAATTATTTTATTAAGTTGTGCTTATTAGTTTTTGTTGTAGTGCATTTCACGTGTCATATTTTCCTTGCTTTGCTTCTTTGGAAGTTGCTGTTGCACAAATTGCTATCATACTTTGTAAGTAGAAAGGCTTACTCAAATTCCTTCTCCCTTTCGTGTAAGTGGATTGACATTTAGAGTGGTTGTCTATAAAAATAAAGATTTAAAGGTATGTTTTAAAAATAAGGTTTTTGCTTGCACCAAGTGATGAAAAACCACTTGGAATTTGTGTTTTGTTTTTTCTAGAAGCATATAATTTTCAGCTGTCTGTCCATGTTTTGATAATTTTTTAAGGTTTAAGAAAAAAACACATTCAATAAAAACTAGTTTTAAAATTTAAATGCCCATTTTAATTGGTGATGAAAAGTAGGTGGAATTTGGGTATACTTTGTTTCTTCTTATTCCTAATTTTATCACTCTTATTTCTTTTTCTTGTATTTCTATCTGAATTTTTCCTTTTGTAGGAAAGTGCTTCCTTGGCAGATAGATTGATACAGGTATAGTTTTTTTGGTTTTGTGGGTTTTTTTTTTTTTTTAGTATCCTCTCTAACTTCACTTCTAAAGAGAGTCCTAAACCTAAAAATTCATATTTTAATGCATGCAATTTTACATGCATTTTTCTCAAAATAATTTTTTGGGGTGGTACATGTGGGCATAAATGTAATTCCGTATAGCAGTATGTTACCTTGGTTTACTTTATAGGTATTAAAATCAAACTTTTGCACGTGTTAAAGCTAACCTTTTTTTAAAGTATTTTTTTTTCAAATGGTAATCAATGGATTCTGTACAATTAACTACTTTCATTGAAAATTTTAGTCCTGCATGTACAACTGAGTAACATTGCATGAACTGAATTTTTATTGACTGAAAGAGTTGTTAAGATTGTCAGCTAATTTTTTCATTTAGTTTTCCAAAATTTGATGGAACAATAATTAGCTGCTAGCTAATAATTACCTAGGTTGTTCTAATTTTTGAGGTGATTTTTTTAAAATTTCAAAGTAAATAACTAAACCTCATAAAGACAGTCTTTCTTGAATCTATGCTAAATTGCTTTGTGCACACAAAAATTATGTCCTAAGGGACAAGTGACAAGAGCTCAGGAGGCTGAGGAAAACTACCTCATAAAACGGGAGTTGGCCACCATCAAACAGCAGAGTGATGAGGCCACTGCTAAGCTGGAGCAAGCTGAAAATACCATCAGGAAGCTCCAGCACCAACAACAATGGGTAAGGAGTCTGGTAGTGCTTTTTCTCCTTTTTCTCACCACCCTCCCTTTACAACAATTTTTTTTTTTATTTTTTAGCACAACTCTGTGCTGTGCTTTAAATAATTTGTTTTCTACTTTAATTGAATTCTTAAAGACCCCTGTTCTAATATTTTTTTCTTTCTACATAGTTTTGTTAGAAATAGGTAATACTTCCTTCCTTTATATTCAGTTCCAAGTCACAGAAAATATGCAGTGTGCATCAGACTTGCTTTTTAAATTTTAGAAATCTGTTTCATGGTGGATATCATTTTTACGAGGGAAGTTTTAAAAGCCAAACTTCCAGTTTTTCATTGTGCAGATGAAATATCATCCAACATGCAAAACATGTAATCATCTCATTTAAAGCTTTGAAAAAATGTGGCGATTTATGTCTTAAACTAGACTTGCTATACCTAGATATTGAATTATGGGTTAAGGTATATACTTACATTTTCCAAGAGAAAATAAGTTGTCAAGATGAAAAAAATTAAGCTTTGAACATTTGTTAACTTACCAATGGTAATAAATAGTTATTAATGGTACGGCTATCTTTTGCAATTTTAGACATCATTTTTTATTGGCACATTCAAACTAGGGTGTTCTTAGGAATATGAGAGTTAAAAAGAAAAGCCAACTTTTTATCTTTGAAAAGATGTTATTTCTTGTTTCCATTTTCTCTTCTCAAGTAGGAGTTTTATTGTAACAGGAGTAGACAGAAAAACTTATGTTAAACCTAGAGTGCCACACAGGTCTGGAAGGCAAATAGAATGACTACACAGTTGGACATTACTTTTATTCAATATAATAAAGAAATAGTAACATCATCTGGGCACAAAAATCAGAATGTTAAAAGCAAAAAGAAAAATTTGGCAGTTAACAGAGCCCATAAACATTGATTAATTTTTTCAATTATATATTACTGAAGATGACTAAGGAAATGAGATGTGATAAAACGATAATAACAATATGGGGATTCAACTAATTTTGTTTCACTTTTGTATGAATTGTCAACAATATCAAAGCATAAAAATGAAGCAGAATTGGGGGGGAGGATTCATGTCTGGAATTAAGCTGAAATGAATTAGCAGTGCAATGTGATTGTTTCAGAAGCAAAGATAATAAGTATTATATTAGCTTTTTGTATAAGCTACAGTCATAATATATTAGAATCATGTATTAATTTTTTACGTTGTTTTTCAAATGTTGAGACCTATATGTACATTTGTATCCACAAGATAGAATGTTGATTTATAATCAACATTTATAATCAACTGGCCAGAATGAACTAAAGCTTTTGAAAATTGCCACATGAAACAAAAGAATTTGTGTTCTTTTTCAAGGACTAGATGGACCCACATTGTGGGACTAACATATAAATAAAGAGAAAGCAGATCTCTTCTTCAACTTTACTTCCATTTTTTTTTTTTTCACTATGGGGATGATTTCCTAAACTGTAATAAACTGAAAGACAGACATATAAAGTAGTGATACAAAATATAGGTGAGAGATAGTAACGGAGCACTGGTCCAAATTTCCACTTTTAAAGAAAAGTGCATATTCCTAGATATTATAGTAATTTGCAGAATGATCATAGAAATATTATTATTTTTAAGGAAGTTTAGAAAATAAGAAATACTAAAGGCTTTGAGGTGGACAGATACATTTCTTACATTAAGTAATAAATAAAGGTTAGATATCCAAACTGATGACTGGCAACTTTGATGATCATTTGTTAAAAATTCCTGGAACATCATACATGTGAACAATTAGAATAACTTTGATTCAACAAAAGTCAATTCACTGTGTATACTAGTTTTGTTTCTGTAATAAACGGAACTGTGCTGTAAGTGCAGTTTTACAAGTTATTTGATAGTTTCCTCTCATGATATGTTGCTAGACAAGGCAGGGAAATATAGACAAAAGTGGTAAACTTAGGTGGTTTTGTAGGTGATTAACTATGTCAAGAAACCATTACTGTTCAAGTGAAAAGAGCTCAAAGATCTTTGTCTTGTATACCTCTGCTGTCCAGTATTTTAATCTATGACTTACATCTTCATCTACAATGTATGTTTAAGGATTTTATATACCAAGTATTTTTAAAATGTAGATAATATGTTGGATGATGAATCAAAATTCCAGAAGACTTAAGTACTCTCAATTAAGAACAAGAAGCTAAAATAAGATTATTTTTCAGAAATAAATATATAGCCTTGCCATTAGGTTCAAAATTCAAATACATAGCTTGGTAATCTTTATGTAACAAAGACCTAGAAATTCAGAAGTGTAATCTCCTGCAAGCATACTGACCCCACTGAATTCTAAGTAGCTCAAAGAAAATTTGCACTGTTGTGTCTAGTTTGAATATCTTTGGGAAGTGATTGTGGGTATTCCTGACTTGGAGGGAAATAGATGTCCTCTGACCTTCTTTCTTTTCATAATTTTAGAAGAGAATATGAAAGAATCATATAATGCTTTTAAGTAACAAGGGTTTGATATGAGGGATGAAAACCTCTGTTACCTACATTAAACACATGAATATATGTTAATAAATTAAAACCTAACAGTTGTGGAAGTTGTGAAATCTTTTAGATGGTTAACTAAAACGTCACTAAGTAGTGACGTTTCGGGAAAAAGCTGTTTAATTTGTAAATGTTGGTTTGTTGATTTTAAGATGTCTTTCTAAAAATCTAAAATATGACTTTACATGTTTAATTTGGTGAACTGTTAAGCTGTTGGTCAGGATGCCAGTAGATCTGGGCAGAGGTTTTCTTCCAAAACTAAATTTGACCTTAGTCTAAAGAGTAAATGTTTCACATTCATATGTAATTATCTTTTCCTTTCAGCTTCAATAATAGATGAAGGATCAATTTAATAGAAGTAATTATTTTCCTAGCATTTTCTTCAACTTTAAAAAAAAAAAAATTTCTGTGGTTAAGAGTATGTAAATAACCAGAGATAAACTTCCACTTTGAAAGGATGTTTATGCTTTTTCACATGTTGGGAACAAATCACATAAAAAATGTGTACTAATTTTTCAAGGAAATTCAATGTAGCAAATGTTTAAATAGTACATTGATATCACTTTGATTTTTTTTAAAAGACTATTTGCAAATATGGGGAGGAGAATTACAAACATATTTGGAGGTCATGCACTGAGGAAAAGCAAGATATAACTTTTTTTTTTATTTGCTATGATTTCGTCTTGTGTCAAAACCTATTCTGGACCACTTGAATTGTAATAAGGTTTTTTTTACCAGATGTTTGTGAAGTGACACTTGTAATAGGGTTTTTTTTTCCCAGTTATTTGTGAAGGTGACAGTACAAATATGCCTTCTCCCCATACTTTTATAAATTTTATTTTTGAAACAAAAGCATTTGTCTTAAATTTTGTAGAAAAGTGACTTGTTCAAGATTACTATGTGGGCATTCTAATAAAAAGTAGTTTATCAATTTAATAGGTTATTTACAGCATTCAGCTACCTCCCATGCCCCGTGTTTAGTGCAGATGATATAACAGAGTTTGTCGTTTTTTAAGCCAACGATTAACTAATTTAGCAAATATGGTTTCATTACTTAAATTATTTTCATTACTATGAAAAGCACAGTTCATTTATGATAATACAGTGATAAATCACTCAACCTGTCTTTGGATTTGCTTGCATGGTATACAGAAAGACACAATTTAAAAAACTAATTGCACAGTTAAATATTTAATTAGCTTTGGAATAAATGCTATAAAAGAGAAGAGTGCAGAGTTCTATGAAATGTGTGGCTTCCTGAAAAGGACATATGAATGTTAGGGCTTGTACTTATCTAAGAGTTTAATATATCATTAAATTCATGCAATATTTGATACAGTTGTGTAATAGTTGTTTTTCCAATTTGGATTTTTTTCATTTAGTAATGCAAGGAACCTCCTAAAATACAAATATTTGCTTTTCATTATATTATTCATGTATCTTTCAAACACTGAATGTGAGAATTAATTTTTTGTATTCATAACACAAACAAAAATGTTAACTTTGGACTTTGTAACTTATTTTTACCTTTGTAACTTTGGCAACATCAGAAAAGCACATGGGATTGAAAAAACAGAGGCTCCATTTACAAAAAAGAAATTTATGTCAGTTTCATTGGAATGGGATTGCTGGTACCAGGAAAACATTGAGAATTTCTGACAGAAGTGAATTTTTGAAACAAATGTAGAGAGGTATAATTCATTATTTATAAACTTTATGGCCCCATTTGATTATCAGCCATTCGTAATTGTGGCAGTTTTCATTTGATAAAATGTACTCTTCTAAGAATTTATTATCAGAACATTATTTTGAGATACACATATTTAGATTTTTTTCTCTCAGACTAATTTATAGACCAAAAATATAAAACTGTAAAGCCTGAATTCTCTTTAATGTTATACCATTAATTCTTAGACCAATATATATAACAATATATTTAGCTTTTAAAAAATATTATTTCAACAATTATATGACTTAAAGGTTAAGAACTTTGGCTCTGTAGTTCATACTCTCAATTTTAGCACTGCCTCTTGCTGTATGACCTTGCTGAGCCCTATTATTTTCTTTATTGGTTAAGTAATACTTGTGGTGAAGGTTAAATGAATAGAAAACGCTCAGTAG
Source organism: Choloepus didactylus (assembly GCF_015220235.1). Taxonomy (NCBI): domain Eukaryota; kingdom Metazoa; phylum Chordata; class Mammalia; order Pilosa; family Megalonychidae; genus Choloepus; species Choloepus didactylus. The sequence continues at coordinate 149,814,511 of NC_051308.1, forward strand.
ATATTAACTACAATCATCATCATTGTCATCATAAACATTAAAACCTATTTTATAAAAAGCACTATATTTTTCTGTGACTGATAAAGCAAAAGAGTTGCCAGCTTCAGGTGGTTTACAGTCCAGAGCAGCCTCTTTTGACATCGCCATTTTGATGCCAGTTCTGCCACTCTGGTTATGTGAACTTGGACAAGTTACTTAATCTCTCTGTGTCACAGTATGTCCTGTGTATAATGGCAGTAATTATAATAGAAAATTGTTGAGTCTTAAGTGAGTTTATACTGTAGAACAATGCCTGGCACATAGTGAGTTCTCAATAAATGGTAGTAGCTATTCCTAGGATTAGTATTAATATTCCACTATTAGGACTCCACCAAATTGCTCAGTCAGTGGCATAGACTTCAAGTAATAAAAACCAAAATTAAAAAAAAACTATATCTGACTTGGCAAAAATTGTAATGGTCTAAACATTTCACCTTCATAGGCAAATTTAGATCTGCAGAAATTTAAACTGGAAAAATGGGAATTGGGAGAAATACTGACCAAAATAGAAAATTTAATTGCAGAAGCTCTACTGGGTCAAATTTAAAATGGACCAAAAAAACTAATGACAGCAACAATAAAAACCTCTAATCAATGAATCTAATTTTGTATTTGTGAAATTTACCCATTAACAATTGATCCCAATGAAAATAGCATTTGGTTATTTGGGATATAATTGGACAGGGCTACTTGCTATATAGAAAATTGATAATAGAATGAAATTGGCTTAATGGAGTTTAGATTTATTCTAAATTATTAAAGCATATCAATACTTATGTAATTTTGATTAGCATGTTTATATTAAACATGGAATAAAAATTTCCTTGGGCTCTAAACGACAGGGTCAGAAAACATCTATTGGTTCAGATAGTGGGATTTGACACCTCCTTTCTGTTCATTACAATTTAGTATGGGAGCTAACAAAATATTAAATAATAATACCCACAGTAAAAGCTATAAAAGTTAAGAGGGGGTATATTTGAGACTACTGCAGTAGTCCAAAGGAAAAAATGAGGGCATAGAAGCAATAACAATGAGGACAGAGAGGAGCACACACATTCAAGAGATGTCTGGAAGAAAATTAATAAGATTTTATAATTGAATTGTGTGGGTTCAGTAGAAGAGAGGTTTTTGACTTGCTTAGTTGTGTAGTGGTGTCTTAACAGGTGTGCCGGTTTGAATCTGTTATGGACCCCAGAAGAGCCATGATCTTTTAATCCAATCTTGTGGCATGGGACCTTTTAATTAAATGTTTCCATGGAGATACGACCCACCCAACTGTGAGTAAGATATTTGATTAAATTATTTCCATGGAGCTGTGAACCCCACCCATTCAGGGTGGGTCTTGATTAGTTTACTGGAGTCCTTTAAAAAGAGCTCACACAGAGAGCAGAGAGACGGATGAAATGCCCTGGGATTTGCTAAGCCAGGATCCTCAGAAACTGAGAGAACTGGCACAGACCCAGATGCTTGGAGACACTTGGAGATGGCGACAGGAAGATATTTGGCGATGCTAGCCATGAGTTTGCCCCTGAGAAGCTGAGAGAGGACCCACAGATGCTTAGAGAGAAATGACTTGGGAGAACAAGTAAGGATGCCCAGGGCTGAGAGAGAGAGGCTAAGAAAGACAGAAGCCCAGAGACATTTTGAAGAAAGCCATTTTAAAACCAGAACCCGGGAGCAAAGGATCAGCACACCCAGCCATGTGCCTTCTCAGCTGACAGAGGTGTTCCAGAAGCCATTGGACTTTATTCAGTGAAGATATCCCCTTGTTGATGCCTTAGTTTGGACACTTTTATGGCCTTAGAACTGTAAATCTTTAACCTAATAAATCCCTTTTAGAAAAGCCAGTCCATTTCTGGTATTTTGCTTAACAGCAGCATTAGCAAACTGGAAGAGCAGGATAGTAAATAAATAAGGAGGAAAAGATGGGAAGTTCAGTTTTGACATGTTGAATATTAGATGAATATGAGGACATTTATATGGTGATGACCAGTAGGAGGTTGTGAATATATCTCTGTTGCTTAGTGGAAATATCGCTGCTGGAAATATGAACTTGAGAGTCATTACTCACTTCTCTTTCTTGTCTGTCTGTCTATATCTTTCTATCTCTATCAATTAATCAGTTGTCCCTAGGGTTCCATTCATTGTGTGTTCTCTCTTCTCTCTGACCCTCACTCCCCCCCCCCCATTTGTTTTTGTATTTTATAGGTTTTTCTGTGGTGAGTTCATCCACTGTCTATATAGACAATATCCAAAGTATTTGATACTGCCTAAACATACAGATTATACAGACAGTGGGTGAAATCTTGCAGGATGAATCTTTAGATAAGAAAATAAAAAGGAAAGATTGAGAGAGAAGATGGGGTGATGGAACCCCAGGGACTACTGATTGATACACACACACACACACAAACATATGCACAGATACATATACGATTACATACAAATGTGAAGTAGTGGAATTGGCAGAGGAAGCAGAGAAGATAGGAGAACCGTGGAATAGTCAATTGTGTTAAATGCCACAGACTGTTCAGTGAAGGTAGGGCTGAATAAAAGAGCTTCCCATTAGATTTATTTTTTTAATTAATTATTATTTATAGCAGTTTTAAGTTTATAAAAAAAAAAACAAAGTACAGAGTTACCACATATGAATAATACGTTATTATTAAGTGAAGTCCATAGTTTACATTAGGGTTCACTTTGTACTGTACAATTCTATGGTTTCTGACAAATGCGTAATGTCATGTATCCATGCTTTGGTATCTCGCAAAATTATTTCACTGCTCTAAAAATCTGTGCTCCATCTGTGCATCCCTCACACTGTTGCCTTGAATGCCTGGCCACTAATCTTTTTACTGTCTGTTTGGCTTTGTCTTCTCCAGAATGTCATGTGATTGTATGTAGTCTTTTTCTATCAGTTAATAATATGCATAAGGTTCCTCCATGTCTTTTCATGACTTGGTTGCTCATTGCTTTTTATAGCTTAATAATGTTCCATTGTGTGGATGTTTCACAATTTGTTTATCCATTTACCTATGAAAGGACATTTTGGTTGCTTCCAGTTTTCAGCAATTAAGAATAAAGCTACTATAAACTTTTGATTGGACATGAGTTTCAACTCATTTGGGTGAATATCTACGAGTATGATTGCAGGATTGTATGGAAAGACTAAGTTTGGCGTTGTGAGAAACCGCCAAACTGTCTTCCAAGGTAGCCTACACCATTTTGCATTTCCACAAGTGATGAATGGCAGTTCCTCTTGCTCCACATCCTCTTCAGCATTTGGTGTTTTCAGTGTTTCAGATTTTAGCCATTCTGCACATACATACCAATAACAGGTATGTAGTGGTACCTTGTTTTAATTTACAATTCTCTACTGACATTTGATGTTGAATATCTTTTCAAAGGCTGATTTGCCGTAAGTGTATATATTTTTTGGTGAGGTGTCTGTTCAGATTCATTGCTCATTTTTTAAACTGGGTTTTAAGAGTTCTTTGTACATATTGTATATAAATCCTTTATTAGTAATGGCTACGACACAGTGATGTCCTGTAGGAAAAATGAATTTGAGTTTCTTGCTAAAAACCCCCATGCTAGGCACTTTGTCATTCATTATGTCATTTAATCCCAATAGCCTTTTAAAAGTTTTTGTTATAAAATTTGACATTTTAACCATTTTTGAGTGTACGTTGATTATATTCACAATATTATGCAATCATCACCACTGTCTACTTTCCAGATTTTTTCATTGCTGTGGACAGAAACTTCCTTACCCCTTCAGCCTCTGGTAACCTGCAATCTTTCTGTCCTTATGAATTTGCCTATTCTAGGTATTGCATATTTGCACTTTTGTGTCTGGGATATTTCACTTAGCATAATGTTTTCAAGGTTCATCCATGTTGTGGCATGTATCAGAATTTCGTTCTTTTTTATGGCTGAATAATATGCCATTGTATGTATATGTATATACCACATTTTGTTTATCCTTTAATCTGTTGATGAACACTTGAGTTCTTCCCACCTTTTGGCTATTGTGAGAATAATATTGCCATGAACATTTATATTTGTTGTTGTTTAGGTGTGGTGTTCTTTATATATTCTGGATTTTAAACCCTTAACAGATATGAGTTACAATATTTTCTCCTGTTCTGTAGACCGTTTTTTTCCCTTAATGTCTTTTAATACACAAAGGTTTTTAGTTTATGTGAATTCTAATGTATTGGTTTTTCTTTCTTGGTTTTTGTGGTTGTATCTTAAAGGTCGTTGCCAAAAACAAGGGCACCTAGATTTTCACCTATGTTACCTTCTAGAAATTTTATAAATGTGCATTTTACAGTTGTATCCATGCTCCATTTTGAGTTAATTTTTGTGAGAGATGTAAGTTCTCTGTTTAGATTCCTTTTTTGCTTGGTAAATGAACTGTTTAGAAAAAGAACACATATATCTTCTTCTGGGATGAGTAACCAGGGATGTACCATATGTTTGATTTAATTAAGCAATTAATAGCTTTTAAATAGAGTATTAATTTGACATCTATTTTGTTCCAGCATCATTTGCTCAAAGACTATCCTTTCTCCATTGAATTGCCTTTCTCCTTTGTCAAAAATCAGTTGACTATATTTGCATGGTCTATTTCTGGACTCTGTCTATTTCATCAATACCATACCATCTTGATTACTGTATTCCATTGGGTTTTTATAATGTTATTTAATATTTATATTATTAGTGATTACAACAGTTTTTATCAAGAGGTGAGGAATAAAGCTAGGTTTCAGTGGGATATGGAACAAAGAAGAGGTACAGAATGAGAAATAAGAAATATAATATATGGAATTTACAATTTTTCCCTTGCTCAATAGAGGGCAATTAGAAGTTTTTAATTGAAGGAATTACGTGATTAAAGGTGATGTTTCCGGGAACTTGATGCCAGCATATACAGTGGATATAGGGTCAAAATGACCGTCAGAAACCAGTTACTAATATAGTTATGGGAAATGAAAAGGGAAAAGAATGGCAAGCGAAGAACTTATGGAGAAAAATTTTATTGCACTGTGACAGGCTGCAACACTGCACATCCAGGTGGGGACTTTCAGTCCAGTGGCAAAGAAAGCAAGGAAGTGAATTAGTTAGGGGTAAAAGCTGATCAACCTTTGAATTAAGTTTGATTTGAGACTAGAATATTCGTGTAGCAATAACCAGCAGTCATTCAGAAACTCGAGCTTCTGAGAGTGGTAATTTTTGGTATCAAAGATCCAGTATCTTCTCTTACCTAGAACTGATGATTATAGAAACAGCCAGGGAATTAAAGGAACTACCTTTTAGGAGCAGAAGTTCTTAACTTGAGGTAGATGGATGGCTTCAAGGAGTCAGAAATTCTATGCCAAATTTTATTTGTGAGAAAAAGTTTTTGGAGAAGAGACTTCCATGGCCTTCATGTGATTTCCAAAGAGTCAATAACCCAAAAATGGTAAAAAAAAAAAAAAAAAAAAAAAAAATTATTGCTAGTAACAGAGAAGCAAATGACTGATCTTTGGAAACAAGATTAAACACTGAGACCAGAGAACCAAGATAAAGCTAAGGTAAAGAAAAAGGGCAGATTCAATCTTGACAGTAAAGAGAAAGATACAGAGAAATGTTAAACTAGACATAAAAACCCAAAAATGTGCAGTGCCTTGTTTTATTTCCTGTACCAACAGAAAACCTCTGTACTCCTTAGACCCTCTTTAATTTGCAGTGTGATAATTCAACTTCATAATGATGACCTGAGAATCAAGAATTATGTTCTGTAGATTCTGTAAATTGCAAAAAAAATTTACATAGTATGTTTAGAATATTATTAATCCAGAAGGTTAAAATAGTATGTTTTGGTGTATAAAAAACATATGAGTGTTTTCCAGAGTGACTTATTTTCAAAAATTTTTAGCTCTTTGTGAATATTTTTTAAAATTTTGTTTCCATTATTACTGTAGTTTTTGGTGATTGGTTGGGTCACTTGATTTATACCAGATCAAGGATTCCATTCTCATGTACTCTGCTTGGCTTTGGTCGTTCTTGGGGATCTCCTAATACCAAGTATTGGCAAACATATCTGAATTTCCATTCTCAGGGCTTTACATTAAGGGACCAAAATTCTAGTAGTATCTGTAAAATAACAGTGATCTCATTAAATAAATTATGGCACCTACAGTTTGGATGTGGTGATTCCAAAAGAGTGCTTTTTCCCTATTTGGTAAGGTAAGTATTTCCTGAGGTGATATACTTTTTGCAGAGGCACTTCTGGTATTGAAGTTTAATAGTATCAGAAAATTGCTGGGAGAAATAGTTTATAATTTATTGAGTTATAAATGAACTGTTCATTTAGAAAAAGAAAACACAGCATCTTCTTTTGGGATGCACCATACATTTGATTTAATTAAGCAATTAATAGTTTTTAAATAGAGTTTTAATTTGCAATCTATTTTGTTCCTAATGTATTGAAGAGTAAAAGGATCCATTTTTTACTTATGTCAGTTCAGCAGATTGTTCTCTAAGACTCTATTTCAAAACTTGAGTTGTCATTTTTGCTTTTTTACATCAGTTAAATATGAGTGATAGACTATTTTATGAGGTCTTTTATAATGATAAATTAGACATCTTTTTGCTTTCATCGAATAGCTTTTTTATGGAAACTAAGAGCAAATGAATTTTGCTGTATTAGAGTTTAGAATTTAAGATTGTTCACATTAATTGTGGCTGCCTTGTTTTTGTTTCCTTTAGATTAAAGTAGAATTTTCAGTAAATGTGTAGTTGTCTTCTGTAGTCTAACAATGCTATCCAGTAGAAATATAATGTGAGCCACAAATGAGATTTTAAATTTTCTAGTAGCCACGTTAAAAAGAATAAAAAGAAATAGGTGACAGTAACATCAGAAATATTTTTGTTTAACTCAATGTATTTGATATTATTTCAACATGTAGGTAATATAAAAAGTTATTAATTAGATATTAAACTTTTTTTCCTATTAAGTCTTCAAAATCTAGTTTGTATTTTACCCTTATAACCTGTCTCGGTTTGGACTAGCCACATTTCAAGTGCTCATTAGCCATATGTGCCTAATATTATACAGTTTTAGGTCTAGAGTGTCAAAACAAATTCTTAGTAACTGGATGGATGACTGATAAAAGGAGATATTTCTCTTCTGTGAATTGAATTTGATCAATGTAGTTCCTAGTTACCAAAGTCAAATAGCTTGATCAAAACTGGGGTTTTGACTCCTTGGAAAGTTAATTGGAGATCTGCTGGAAATATTGGGTAGGTGGAACTTTTACTCTTTGGTTGCCTTTAATAACTAGGTCATGTAATTCCATTTAATTTTACTGTATGTACATGTTCATACTTCCATGAAATTTTAATATATGTCTCTAACTTGTAGCATAAATGCAGTTCCAACTACAATGAAGATTTTGTGCTACAGCTAGAGAAGGAATTAGTCCAAGCCCGACTGAGTGAAGCAGAGTCTCAGTGTGCACTAAAGGAGATGCAGGATAAAGTCCTGGATATAGAGAAGGTAAGAGCAACATAAATGCTGCCACTCCCAAATTAGGGGGGACGTGTGATAGATATTTATTGAGTACTTATTGAACAATTAAGTTGGGTTGGTGTTTTTACCCACTAGAAGCCTTACATCTTCATTACTAAGTGAGGAAAGGAAAAAAAATCATAAAATTGCCAATTATTATTTGTTGCTTTTATGCCATATTTAGGGGCAAAAATGGAGATTAGAGCCATTTTAGAGGAAAACCACCAGGATCATTCTCATAGGAAGAATATTTAAATGCTAGAGAAGAGAAACTTAAGGACAGAAATTAACTGTTGTCTTCAAATATTGTAATATCTTCATGTGGAAGAGGTTAAGATAAAACTAACACAGACATTTCACAGAAAATTTCATGTAACTGTCAGAACTGTCCAAGCTAGAACAGGCCATCCCAGGGTATCTAGGATGTTCTCCTTAGCCTGAGGTATACTCACAGAAGCTAGTTTATCTCATTCAAGGATATTAAAGAACTGTGAAGGACAGGTAAGTAGTAGAATTTAAAAAGCTTTTAGTTTCCTTATAACCTTCTGAGTTCTAGATCACAAACTCCAAATCTGTTTTCTCATCTCTAAAATGAAGGAGGCACACTAGATGGTCTCTTAAGGATTCTTCTAGCTTTAATATACTTTGACTCCCTGACTAAGCATTGATGACCTGGGCTTGAAGTTGAGTTTTTCCTTTTCACCCCTAGGTAGAATCAAGCTGTCAAGTCAGAGCCTTAGATAATGGACATGACAAATAGCCTCAAGTTGTTCTGAACTATGTTCTTAATGAAATAGAACAGGGTGTATCTAGAATCAGTAGTAGAGTAATTTTGCCAGAAATCTACTTGGTATTTTTATGTTATTTTTGGAAAGTTCCGTCTTCTGTTTTTTGAGGAAAAAAGCTAACAAGAAATGCCTAACAGAGTATTTGGTCTATGGAGTATTCTCAACTTAATGATTTAGGTAAGAATCTGGTTCTTTTAGTTAGAAAGATTTTGAATATTTGGTAGAATGAAGAAAGAACTGTCTTTAATCTTTTGAAGTAATTACATTTCTGGTTTTCAAGTGAGAAAATGGTTCAAGTCCATCATAAGAATGTGGGTAGTTGGCAAAAGTAACTTTATTCTATCATCACTCTGGGGATGTCTACCACAAAATATTTTAGAGAGAAACTATTTCATAGAAGTAGACCTAGAAATTGCAATAGTATCTCAGTTTACCCAGGGAGCTTTTTCTAGGACATAGTTTTTTATCTCTTGGTCACTCCCCAGAGCAGTTCAATACTCAGTTACCCATATTGAAAGCAATGCGGTTATTTTAGACTATTTTGTTTTTCTTATTCCTTTGTTTGGTTATGGTTTGTTAATTTTCTCGTGGTATGATAGGAAGACGTTGGAAGAAAAATAGTTATTTTAGGTTATTTGTTTTTCTTAATCCTTTGTTTTGTTTGAAATGTTGTGGGGGTTTTTTTTGTTGTTTGTTTGTTTTTTAATTTTTTGATAAATAAAATTAAAAAAAATACTCCATTACCCTAATGATCTAAATCTTGTCCATATGAAGCAAATACTTAGATCACCCTCATACTAATTTCTTGTTTATTGATATAGTGACTGATGTACAGGTAATTGACATCCCTCTCCAAGGTGATACGCTGATAAAATACAAGGTGATATGCTGATAAAATACAACAAAAAAAAATTGGAGGCTATTCTTTTCCATAAATCTTGAAAATGTAATTGATGTTCATCTTTATTTGGAATCCTAATTAAGATGTTAGTATGTTAATAAGTGTAATGCCATAATGAAAAATAGTTTTAATCCTGTTACTTTATAACTGATTGCTTTTTTATTAAAAAAGAAGAGTTAGACTTTCCATGTCCTCAAAATTAAATGTAAATATCCTTACACATTGCTGGTAGGAATGTAAAATGGTGAAGCTGCTTTGTAAAACAGTTTAATGGTTTCTTAAAAGTTAAATGTAGAGTTACCATGTGACCCAGCAACTCTTAGGTATATACTTAAGAGAATTGAAAACATATACCCACAGAAAAACTTATGCACGATGTTTATGGCATTATTCATCATAGCCAAAAAATAGAAACAACCCACATTTCCATCATCAGATGAATGGGTAAATAAAATGTGGTATATCCATAGCATGAAATATTATTTGGCAAAAAGCAGGAATGAAGTACTGTTACATGCCACAACATGGGTGAACCTGGAAAACATTACGCTAAGTGAAAGAAGCCAGTCACAAAGGGCCACAGATAATTCCATTTATATGAAATATATAGAATATGCAAATCCATAAAGACAGAAAGTGACTCGGTGGTTACCAGGGGCTGGCAGAGGGGAATGGGATGGAGACTGCAAAATGACTGCTAATCGGGGTGATGAAAATGTTTTGAAATTAGATCATGTTGACAGTTGCACTATCCTGGGACTATACTAAAAACCACTGGCTTGCACACTTTAGAAGAATGAATTTTTTGATATGTGAATTATATGCCAATAAAGCTGTTATAAGTACAGTTATGTATGGGACAAAATAGCTCTTACTGTGTATGCTATATTTTATTTTATTCCTTAAATTTAAAAATCCCTATTAAGTTTTCTCTTGCTTTAGAGGAACAGCTCCCTGCCAGATGAGAATAACATTGCAAGGCTTCAGGAAGAACTCATTGCTGTAAAACTGAGAGAAGCAGAAGCTATTATGGGTTTGAAAGAACTTAGACAGCAAGTCAAGGATTTAGAGGAACATTGGCAGGTATATCAATATATTTTGTGTGCTTTTTAAAAAGAGTAACTGAATATCCAATTTGTGAGAGTTTGAAGTAGCTGATGACTTACAGTAGGAAAATAAGTTTAAAGAGAAAAGAACCCTGCTTAAGGTACAGAACAGCGCATTTATAAATTCAAAGTATATTTAAGATTTTCTCTGTTTCTTAGTTCTTATAATGAAATAAAATATAAAATAGAAATTGTCGTGTTTCTGTTGTTACAACATTGTTTCATTATAGTAACATATAGTAAGTATAGAACTGGATGAAAATATTTCTTGTATATAGTACATATTTCTTCTTATGTTGGTACTAAATCCATTGTTGATTAGTTGTGAAACATCAGAGGGTGACACCAATATAAATGTAGCTATAGATTTGTAATTTCTTTTAAAAATTGCTTATGTCACAGAATAAATCAGACATTTAGCTAATTATATGCCCACAAATTTTCTCACATACGAGGGAAACTGGTGACAGGGGACAAATGAAAAAAGAGAAATCTATAGGAGACAAGAGAGGGAAGCAAAAAAAACTACATGTAGTTTGAGACTAGTAGTCTTGTTTGAATTTCGGGTGGCATTTAGCAAAAAAACAATAGCATTAGTCCTTGACATTGCCATGGCATTTTTATTGTATTTTGTAAAACTATCAGATTGCAACAGATTTGAAATTAAAACCCAAACAAAATGAAAGATATTTTGAGAAATGCTACTTGTAACCTTCCTTAATGAATGGCCACAACTCTTCCATTTTGGGGGGATTTCATTAAAGATAATGTGATAAAGCTCTCTTAAAATACCAAGTTAGTGTGAAAATCATGTTCTTTACTGTGTAGAAGGAATAAAAAATTGAACTGTATCCAAGTTTGTATCCCAGCTCTGCTACTTACTGGCTGTGGAACCTTTATGAACTTACTTAATCACTCTCTCCATCTTCCTTACATGTAAAACAAAGTGGTTAACTCTTAAGATCTTCTGGGGATTTAATAAAATAATGGGTAGAAAGTGCTAAATATAATTTTGGGACCAGAGTAAGTGCTCGGTAAAGTTAGGTCTTATTTGGATGCTGAGAATATTTTGTTGCAGTATAATTTTTTGTTTTAGCGCCACTTAGCTCGTACTACTGGGAGGTGGAAAGACACACCTAAGAAAAATGCTGTGAATGAGTTACAAGATGAACTGATGACCATTCGACTTAGAGAAGCTGAAACACAGGCAGAAATAAGAGAAATAAAACAAAGGATGATGGAAATGGAAACACAGGTATGATGGGAAAGCCCAAGAGCTTTAAATTTATACATTAAAAATTATTGTTAGCAGACCAAATGTTCATGCTCAGGTTGTATCATCCCTAGGGTATAGCTAAAAGTTCAACATATGCAACTCTATAGACTGCAGTTTTCTAGCCCAAAGGAAGAGGGCTAAAAGTTATATTCTTTGCTTTCATAAATTTTAATGTTTTCTTTGACCCATTCAACAAAGGTTAAGCAAGTCATAAAACTCCATTTGACTTTATTAGATAAAATTAATAGAGTAGCCTTTTTTGATAACTTGAGAGGGAGCTATTCATGTCAAGTTTCTCAACCTCAACATTATTGACATTTTGGTCTGGATAATTCTTTGTCCTGTGCATTGTAGGATGTTTAGCACCATCCCTGGTCTCTACTCACTAGATGGGGTAGAGATACTGCCAGATACTGCGAAGTGTTCCCTGGTTGAGAACCACTGATTTGGGATATAATGTGAATGTTTTTTCTTGAAGTTGTATAATATGGTGATCCTGAGTATTCAATTCCAAAATTACACTTCTTTCTTCTCGAGTCCCCTGGTTTCTCTAATAAATCATATTTTAAATATACTTGACTTATGATCTGGAAAGGCCTTTTTATGAAACCTACATAAACCTACATTTTTATGTGATACATTTGTGTGGACCATATTCCATATATTCTGTGAAGGTTACTTGGTTTTCAAAATTTATTCCTTCAGTCAGTAGGGGGCATAGGTAATTTGTGTATCATTTTGTATTCCTGTGTGCACAATGTTCATCCCAACTTGAACATAATAACATGATAATTCCTTTAGAGAGTAAATATATCTTGTTTTATATTTAAAAGTTGGTTTCTTGTATTTTTCAATATAATTAAAAATAACAGGAAGAATTGTCTAGCCTGATTTTTAAAGAGATACTTTCAGATTATGAAAAGTGGAAGTATAGATTTTAGAATGTAATAGTATAGATGTTAAAGATGTAAACATAACTTTTAAGCCAGTGTTCAGGATTTATTTCAGAGTGGGTAGAGGTAAATTAATTAAATGCAAAAAACATGGTTTTGAGAACTTGTGAAAGGCAAAGCACTGTCCCAGCCATCAAAGGACTTACGCTTGAGGAATCAGGCATGCACAAACAGTATTTAATGTAATTTAGAAATCTGTTAAGTAAAAATTTAGATAGAAATTGCTGTAAAGATGAAGAGGAAACAATTCCAACTGAGGTGGTTTGAGGAAAGACCTCTTAAGGAATTGGTGTTTTGAACCATGCCTGAATAATGGTGTGATTTTGGATAGATTTTGATACAAGGTGATGGAGTAAGGCAGTGATTCCTAAAGGCCAGCCAATACTTGGACTGGTAATGATCCATGAAGTTTTCTCATTGCAAAATAAAAACAGTACAATGTAATGGTGGTGGTCTATCAGTCATCCTAACAATGTTATATAAAACACCCATGTATCCAACATCCAGAAAAAGAGATTTGTCCAGGTTGTTACATGTAACTCCAGTTCCTTCATTTTAAGGACTTTTTAGAAAAGTCCATCTAGTGAGTATACCTCAGTTTATTGAGCCACTCTCCTCTTGTTATATACACTTTTGGTTTTTTTTGTTTGTTTTTCGTTTGGGGGTTATTTTTTATTTTTTATGCGATTTTATTGAGATACATTCACATACCATACAGTCAATCCAAAGTGTGCATTTTTTCACAGTATCATCACATAGTTGTGCATTCATCCCCACAATTTTTGAACATTTTCATTATTCCAAAAACTAAGAATAAGAATAAAAATAAAAATAAAGGTAAAAAAGAACACCCAAAACATCTCATACTTCTTTTCCCCCCCGTTATTCATTTACTTTTGTCCTCCTTTTTTCTACTCATTTGTCCATACGCTGGATAAAGGGAGTGTAATTCGTAAGGTTTTCACAATCACACAGTCAAACTGTATAAGCTGTATGGTAGTATAATCATCTTCAAGAATCAAGGAAATTGATCAACAGTTTCAGGTATTTCCTTCTAGCTTTTCTAGTACACTAAAACTAAAAAGGGATATCTATATAACGCATAAGAATAACCTCCAGAATGAACTCTCAACTCCATTTGAGAGCTCTCAGCCACTGAAACTTTATTTTGTTTCATTTCTCTTCCCACTTTTGGTCAGGAAGGCTTTCTCAAACACACAAAGCGGGGCACAGCTCATCCCTGGCAGTCATGTCCCACATTGCCCGGGAGATTTACACCCCTGGGAGTCATGTCCCACGTAGGGTGGCAGGCAAGGAGTTTACCAGCCGAGTTGGCTTAGAGAGAGAGGCCACATCTGAGCAACAAAAGAGGTTCTCTGGGGGTGACTTTTAGCACCATTATAAGTAGGCTTAGTCTCTTATTTGCAGTAACAAGATTCGTAAGGGCGAGCCCCCAAGACCAACGACTTGGCCTACTACAATGGTAGTTCCCAGTGCTTACAAGAATATCAGGAATTCCCCAGGTGGGGAATTTTAATGTTTCCATATTTTCCCCCAAGCTTTCAAGGGGATACTTTCAAATACTTTTTATTTTCTGCCCAAATTACTCTGGGCTGTGTATATGGTTTTTTGCTATTGTAAACTGTGCTATTCTGAACATTCTCATGCGTGTTTCCTTGTGTATGTCTGCAAGAGTTTCTCAAGGATGAGGGTTCTTTCTCTTTTTCTATGCCTTGGACCCCTTTGGCTGTGTGAAGCCTGTGGACCCTTTATCCTAATAATGTTTTTTCATGTATAATAACATACATATGATTGCAAAGCAAGGCAGTTATAGTGAGATATAGTTATCAAAATACGAAAAACAAAAATGTTGTGATACAGAACATATATGGAGACACACACAACACAACACAAGCCCATTGCTGGATTCGGGATTTTAATAATTTAGACTTTTTGTACATATATTTATAAAAAATATATTTGGATTGTACTGTAGTTTTCCTTTTTGTGGGTACTCTTATCTGGCTGTGGCACTAACATTATACTAATGTCATTGAGTTGAATTGTATTTTATCTTTTTCTGTTCTCAGAAATTTTATGTAAGGTTGTAATTGCCAGTTATTTTAATATTTGCTAGCAATCATCCACTAAACAGTCTGGTCTGTTGTTTTGTGGGAATAACTGTTGAATCTAGTTTTAAATATCACATGAAGTTGTTAAAAGTATTTTTTTTCTAATTAATTCCACTGGCTCTATATTTATGTCCCCTTTTTTTTCATTCCTAATAGTGTTTATTTGTGCCTTCTGTTTTTTTCTTGAAAACTCTTGCAGGAAGTTTTTCAATTTTATTTTTATTTTTTTAAAGACTGGGTTTTAAATTTTTGTTGATCTTTCTATATTGTACTATTGTTTTCTATATAATTTATTTTTTTGAATCTTTGTTATATCCTTTATTATACAATGCTTGGGTTTAATCTTTTCTCTCTCTCTCTCTTTTTCTTGAATTCCTAGTTATTATGTCTTTCCTAATATGTTTTTTTTTCTGTTTTCAGTTCCATATTTTTTAGCTTTCTTTATGATTGCTTCTTTGACCCAAGAGTTGTTTAAAGATGTCTTTTATATTTCCAAATGTATAGGTTTCGGATTCACTGTTATTTGCCTGTAACTTAATTGCATTATGATCAAAGAATGGTTGGTTGAGTCTTACATTAGGTCAAGCTTCTTTATTGACCTGTTTGAATTTTCTGTATCCTTTCTAATTTTTTTGTGTTGCCTGATGTGTCAAACACTGATTTGTATTAATATTTCTTGATGTGATTGTGGATTTATTAATTTCTCCTTGGCATTCTGATAAGTATTTTTGTAGAAATATATTATGAGCCCCTTTTGGGTGGGGGCATACAAATTTAGAATTACTGTATTTTCCTGGTGCAATGAATATTATCATTATATATTATCATTATTCTTAAGGATGTTTCCTGATCTAGTCTATTTTGACTTAACACAGTTCTCCAAGCTATCTCTTGTTTAATATTTGCCTTACATATCTTTCTCTGTCCTTTTACTTTCAACCTGTGTTTTTATATCTCTGATAAACAGCATATAGGTGAAGGTTTTTAAAAATCCAATCTGAAGGGAGTTAAATCTTAAATTGTACAGTGTCTATTTGGAATCATAGAACAGTTATGGAAATAGTTGGTGTGGTGGTAGTGCAACAGTGTGAACATAATTAAGAGTACTGAGTTATATATTTGAATGTGCTTAAAAGGGGAAATTTCAGGTTGAATATATGTTACTAGAATAAAAAATTTTTAAAAATCCATAGGACAGTATAATACAGTAAACCCTATGGTAAACCATGGACTATATAGTTAATAGTATAATTATAAAAATGTGCTATCATTGTTTATTAAAAATGTACCACACTAATGCAAGGTGTTAATAATAGGGTGGTATATGGGGACCCTGTATTTTATGCATGATTTTTCTGTAAACCCACAACTTCTTTAATTAAAAAAAAATCTAATTGCATAACTCTGTGAATATACTAAAATCACTGAACTGTACACTTTAAATAGTTGAATTCTGTGTTATGTGAAATATATCTCAATAAACTATTTTTTAAAAATTCAGTTTCTTAGTCTTTTTTAGCTGTTTTTTCCTTGTTTTGTGACTGTGATATATTTGGAATAATACCTGTCACCTGGCTAGCTATTTTCTGTTGTTCCATCTGTTCTCTATTTCTTTTATCTTTTTTCTACCTTCTCTTGGGTTTATTGAGCATTTATTATGATTCCATTTTATCTCCAAGATTGACTTATTTATTTATACCTCTTTAAAAAGTGTTAGTGGTTGCTCTAGGATTTATAATATACATCTTTAATCAGAACCTAATTTCAAATTATACTATACCTCTTCATGTGTAGTATGATGGCCTTACAGTAGTATATTCCCAATCTCCCTCCCTTCCTTTGTGCTGCTGTCATACATTTTACTTTTGCGCATGCTATAAACATGTAGTACATGGCTACTGTTTTTGCTTTAGACAGCTACTGTTAATAAAAAACAAAAATAAGGAAAATATGAATTTTATTTTACCTTTAGTTATTCCATTTCAGCACTATTTCTTTGTGTAGATCCATGTTTAAGTTCACTAATTCTTTCCTTAACTTTGTCGAGTCTACTGATGAGCTCATTGAAGACATTCTCTAATATGATAATGTTTCATTTCTCAGATTTCTGATTGATTCTTTTTTATATTTTTCACTCCTTTGCCGATGTTTCCTATCTGATCTTACATGTTTTCACCTTTCCTTTACAGCCTTTAGCATATTAATCATGATTATTTAAAATTCCCTGTCAAAGAATTTCAAAATCTGTATCATATCTGAGGCTGTCTATTGATTGCTTTGTCTCTTGGTAGTGCTTTGTTTTTTCTTGCCTTTTCCTATGCTTTGTAATATTTTGTTGAAAACTGGATATATTGCGTCAGGTAAGAGTCTAAGATAAGTAGTTTTTATGCCTGGAAATGATCACTCCTTTCCTTCTGCTAGGCCTTTAATGTGGGAGTTTGAGTTACTTGGTAAGGAGTTGGGCTGGCTTTGGGGTTTGTTCTTTCTGTGGTTGCCAGTGCACCATAGGCCTCAAATTCCTCTAGTAATACTTTATTTTTAGAGTGGAGGCTCATTTTGCCTGAAGATTTTTCACAAGATCTTCCCTTTGCATGACACCTCAGGGAAGGTCTATCTCTAGTAGTATTCTATTGTTTTCTGTTACAGGGAGTTGGAGGAGCCAGATGCATTCCCTGTCCTGAGAAAGCCTGGGCTTAGGCCAACCTTATGTCCTGGATCTGGAGTGTTTTTCCTTCTTAGTGTTCCTGCCCTGTCCTCAGCTATAGTCCTGGGCTCAAAACATGGTCCTGCCCCTCCCCTTAGATACAGTGCTTTTCACTATTACCGGAAGGGCCACTGTGTTTGTTGCCCTACTCCTGCAGATTAAAGCTTTTTTTCCTGAGAGGAGACAGGCAAGGTTTAGTGCCCCACCGATAGTGACTGGCTGCCATTCCCCTTCTCTCAGGTCTGCTCCATGAGTGTTTTCTCAGGACTTTCATCCATCTTTTTTTTTTTGGTGCACTTTTTTGGAGTCCATGAAGAAAAAGTGCGCAAGAGGTTTTAAACTTTCCTCTATCTGTGGCCCCCAGAAGCTCCGCATTCTTCATCCCACATGCGGCAGCCCATACTCGGCCTCCACCAGTTCAATATTTATTCTAGCTGAATTATTCTTAATGGCATCTGATGGCGTTGTCCCAGGAGAGCAAGTGCTCACATCCCATCCTGTCTCTCCCAAGAGACTCATGTCTCTCCTTTGAGTTTGGCCCAGTTGGTTGTCCTGTGAACTGTAGGTTCAACAAAAGTCATGAACTTAGAATTTGTCTTTTTTTGTTGTTTTTTTTTTTCAGTTGAAAGAGTAGGAGTGATACCCTCTCCAGCTTTCTACTTCTCTGAACAGAAATCAAAAGTCATGATTATGTATTTGGAATTATTATATTTTGTACTTTCTGTTTCTCTGGGTTTTTCCCTATGTTTTTTCTTCCTTTTCTGCTTTTTATTGGATCAATTATTTTTCTTTCCCTTTCTGTCTAATGGCTTGAATTTTATAATCCATTTCTTTCCTCTTATGTTTTTACCTGAAAAAAATGTAAAATGCTTACCTGACTGAACAAAGTCTAAAGTTAGTTATTATCTTCATTTTTCCCCCAAGAGTGCAAGGACCTTAGAAGAAGAGCACCTTCATGTGCTCTTCTTCCTTCTTACAAGTTATTATTGTACTTCTTTTTAGTAGATATTATTTTTAGTGCTTCATGGAGTCAGTGCCCATTTCAGTTTGTCCTCATTTGGCAACTTTTTTGCTCTCCATTCTTACTTTTATTTGGCAGTTTCTTTCTGGTTTCAATCCTGAGTTATAAACTCTCACTGATTTGTCTTAAAATAAAGTTACTTTTCTCTCACTCTGGTATGATAGTTTAGCTAAGTATAGTATTATTGGATGATGTGTATCTTTTTAAGCAGTACAAGTTTTTGCTGTTGAGATATCTGCTGAAATAATGTCTTTCCCTTGATTTACATTCTTTTCTTTAGTACTCTGAGTTTGTGATGTATCTCTGGGAGAATTTATCTATATTTTTATCCTGTTTGGGACTACCTATACTTCTTAAACTGTGGATTCCTAGCTTTTCTTTTTTTTTAATTATGAAAAATTCTCAACCATTATCATCTCTTACACCATCATATCTAACCTATTTTTTTTTTCCATTTTATCCTGCAACCCCATTAGGTTGCCATTATTCTTTTTTCTGTCTCTTGACCTCTTCTGGGATACCATTTCTTTCTTCAATGTACCTAACTTCCTATTTAACCCTTTCATTGAATTTTTAATATCCATAGCTATATTATTAATGTCTAAAATTTTGATTATTTTCAAATTTGCCAAATCTTTCTTGACAGTGTCTTATTCTTTGCATATGTTTTTGCTTCCTCCTCGTATGTCTTTAATAACTGTAACCTGCTTGTTTTATAGTCCTCATATATCATTTTATTATCTAGAGTTCTTAAGAGATCTATTCATGTTGTCTGACTACTGATTCTCACTCATGGTCAGTTCTTTGGTTTTGTTTATGTTTGAGTGTTTTGTAATTTCGGATCATGTACTTGTGTTCAGGGGTGCAGGGGTTTTATCTGTGGGAATTCTGTACAGCCTATGTTGACATGTGTCCCTCTGAAGTGTAACGATTTGTTTAATGATGGGAGTTAAGACAGCAAAAAGAGGTTGTGGTTCACTGGTTCATTTTGAGTATTGTGCTAAGATTTATTCTTAATTCTGCAAATGAATGGTATTTATTAAATGAAAATGAGAAAGAAGGGAAGCTCTGGACAAAGTAGGGTGATATAGTTAAAAGATTGTATAAGAAAGACAGAAGTATTTCTTTTGTGAGTCAAGAAAATAAGTAAAAGTAAAGATGAAGAAACTCGGAAATGGTGGAAGGTTTTAGACCTTAAATCTATCAGATGATCTAGATGTTTTCTTAAAACTGGAATCACAGTCATTTTCATAGAGTGAGATGGAGTAGGTATAATAATAGTAAGAACTGAACATACAAACAACCTGTTAAATTTCAGGCGTTGTGTAAGACTCTTTTCACTTTTCTCATATAACCATTGCAGTACCCTTGAAAAAGCAAGTAGTAATATCCACCTTTTACCAGTGAATTGTAGTTTGGCAGAATTAACTTATGTGGGCCAGCATGGATAGCTGTTAAATGAGGGGTCAGATTGTACCTGTCTTTGGTTATTAAAGTCCCTACTGTTTGTTTTAGGTGCCTGAAAAATTAATACAGGTTTGAAAGAATTCAGGCTGTATCTAGTCTGAATGGGAAAATTTTTTATGGGAAAGCTACATCATGCCAGTCAATTCAAGGTCTATATATATTCTTTTAGTTTTAAGGTCTCTATATATTTTTTAGCATGTCCTATTATTATAATATAATGAGCAGCTAACATTTAATGAGTTCTTACTAGGCCCTTCTATACATGTATTATTTCATTTAATTCTGAAGTCAGCCAACTGAGAAAGGGGTCATATTTTTACTTTTCAAATGAGAAATGGAGAGTCAGACATATTAAGTAGTTTGCTCTACCACTAAATAGCAGTCAGAATTCAAAACCAGTCCATGTTCCATAAAAAGATACTGTGCTGGATAGACATTGGAGGAATATATAAGTACACATGACATGTTTTGTGATATCAAGGAGTTTACAGTCCAGTAAATGCTGACAGTATCTTTGGGTCAGTTTCTGCTTCCTTTCGGGAACTGAAAGGAGGAATTAAAAATTCATCATATTCCTGCATCTAACCACCTTGTAACCCCATTGCTTATTTCAGAATTGGATACCTTCAAATTGTATGTATGTATTATTATAGTTTACAGATATTTATTGCATAAGGGGTAAATTGAGGTATAATTAGAATTTCTAATATGGACCTTATGCATTTGGATCATTTGATTTTTAAAGCAGTTTTCTTTATTTTTTCATTATTTAACTTTTTGTTGAGTAGGATTAACCTATGACTAATAATTTTTTATAATGCTGTTAAGGCATAAAATGAATAGGTAAACATTTGTAAAAATTTTCAGGCCTTTAAGCTATCATCTGAGTATTTATATTTTTGATTATTAGAACCAGATCAATAGTAACCATCTTCGAAGAGCAGAACAAGAGGCGATCAGTCTACAGGAGAAGGTGCAGTACCTTTCTGCACAGAATAAAGGACTACTTACTCAATTAAGTGAAGCAAAACGCAAACAAGCAGAGATTGAATGCAAGGTAAATACTTACACTCACTAGTTTATTTTTGTTACTATAATGCCATTTTATTGTGTTTGTCTTATTATGGTTAACTTTTCTTAAAAAGGAAAAAAAGCTTGGTGGTTGCTTTTGGTCAGGTCATATTGTTCTGGGGGGTGGCTATCATTTAGGGAACCTCTATTTCAACCACTTACTTGGTTAACTTAAATACTGCTTTGGCATTTACTAGTATCTCTTTTCAATTTTTCTTTTGACATGTAATCCTTTAAAACCAAAGTTTTAAATGTCTCAGCCAAAGAGGCAAGTAATTTAGAGGGGTTAGGGCTCCTCTGCTTGGATTGGTACCTTTTTTAGTGAGCAGTCAATATAGTACATGTTTTCTAGATAGAGAGCTAAAGAGATAAGTATATACCAGTGGAATGGAAAACTGAATATATTTTCCTTTATGCTTTTAATCAGTTTTTCTGTTTCTTTTTTAATGAAGTGTTGTTTGGAATCATAAAGCAGCAAAAGTATTTGAATGCAAGTAAATTTTTTCTGAAATCAATGACAGAATAACAGTGGTAAGGGTGTATGTGTGTGTGTGTGTGGGTGTGTGTGTGAGAGAGAGAGAGAAATAACTAAGGAGAAAACTATGAGCATTAGAATGGATTATTAAGGACAAGTTATAGGATTTAAAAAATGAGCTCCATGGTGAGGTAAGAGTAATGAAGCCCTTCAAAGATTACAGCCACATTATTCTATGATGAGAAATAAGACTTTCAATGGCACATATAAAGCTGTAATTCCATCAACTTGTTCTGGTGTCATTAAAAACCAAGAGTGAAGCTTGAGTGGTTTATCAGTGTTACTGAAATCCAGAGATGAAATTACATCCTAATAAATATGTATGCCTGTTACAATTTACACTGACAGAAATCTGTAGGCAGTACTGAAATTTTTACTAACTTAACAGTAGTCCCTCTTGAAAGATATGACTATTACTAATTTAAAACGGAAATGAAATGAGGCTGTATCAGTTTGATTTCATACCAATGTCTGACTGGGTTTTTATGATGCCATATTGTCTGTGCTGACTTACGTTTAATAGAGAATTAAAATTAATCTTTTTCCATTATTGTTGTAACTTTTCCTTGAACATATTTTGATAACTGTGTTACTGGATTTAATATAGCTCCTCAAATACCTTAGCCGTTAATTAAAGTGCGGTGTTCTTTGGAAACAAAGATTCGGAGAGTTTGCTACTGAAAATTTGTATGTATTTTTTAATTGTCTAAGTAATGGGCAGATTCAGAATTTTAAAGAATTTTAAGAAATGATTTGGGATTTTATTTAATTTTTAATTGTTTATTAATACCTCTATGAAGTATGTTATAGATGCTGACTCTGATTTCTTACTCTGTGTTTAAGCCATATATTGATTTATTCAGTCTTCTGTAATGGCTTTTGAAGATTTTGAGAGTAACCAGTGTGTTGTCACCCTAACACCTAGTACATTCTGATTAAGTGTATGTATTCTACCTTGTTGGGTTGGAACAATTCAGGAGCAACCCTGATCTTTGCAAGGAAGCCAGTCCTTGGAATACATACATCTGATTCATTTTTATTTAGTATTATATGATTATTGCTTCTGATTTGTTGATAGTTATTCATTAACGCCCATTCTTTTATTTTTCATTTATGTGAAATGTTGGGATATTGTTTTAAATATTAGCTCTTTTCCTCCTCCAACTGAATTTGAATGTTCACACTTAAAGATGAAATGTGCAGCAGTACAATTCAAGTATAAGTCAATGATACCCAATTTCAAAATCCTAAACATCCAAAACCCAGAAGTTTTTTTCTTTTTTTTTTTTTTATTAAATTCAGTTTTATTGAAATACATTCACACACCATACAATCATCCATGATATACAATCCACTGTCCACAGTATGATAACATAGTTATGCGTTCATCACCACAATCTGTCTCTGAACATTTTCCTTACATCAGAAAGAACCAGAACAAGAATAAAAAGTAAAAGTGAAAAAAGAACACCCAAATCATCCCCCCATCCCACCCCATTTGTCCTTTAGTTTTTATCCCCATTCCTCCACTCATCCATACACTAGCTAAAGGGGGTGTGATCCACAAGGTCTTCACAATCACACTGTCACCCCTTGTAATCTACATTATTATATAATTGTCTTCAGGAGTCCAGACTGCTGGGTTGGAGTTTGGTAGCTTCAGGTATTTACTTCTAGCTATTCCAATACATTAAAGCCTAAGAGGTGTTATCTATATAGTGCATAAGAATGTCCACCAGAGTGACCTCTCGACTCCATTTGGAATCTCTCAGCCACTGAAACTATTTCGTCTCATTTTGCATCCCCCTTTTGGTCAAGAAGATACTCTCAGTCCCACGATGCCAGGTCCACATTCATCCCCGGGAGTGATACTCTGCGTTGCCAGGGAGATTTACACCCCTGGGGGTCGGGTCCCACGTAGGGGGGAGGGCTGCGAGTTCACCTGTCGAGATGGCTCAGTTAGAGAGAGAGAGGGCCACATCTGAGCAACAAAGAGGTACTCAGGGAGACTCTTAGGCACCATTACATACAACTTTAGACTCTCCTTTGTGGTAATGAGCCTCATAAGGGCAAGTCCCATGCTCGAGGGTTCAGCACATCAAACCATCAGTCCCGATGCTCGTGAATCTTTCAGAGATTCATTTGGAGGTAAAACCTGATTTGAACTGACATAAAGCCATTTATAATTTTTGTTTATCCCACTTGGTGTGGATATTTATACTTTACTGTAGAAATATTACTGTTTCATTATGAATGCTATCCCAAACCCCACTGAATAAAAGTAATGTATGGTTTATGCATCTTAATACTTTACTAATTTCTAAAGAATCTGGAATTCCAAAACCCAACTTGTCCCTAGGATTTTAGTGAAGAGATTGTGGACCTGTTAAACACGTCTTTCAAGTGAGATCTCCTATGTAAATCTCAATTTGAAGATTACTGAGAAATTTTCTATTCTTTAGTTCTACATAGAGATATGTGTCCAAGGCAAAAAGGTATCTATTGACAAAATTGTTTAATAAATAATGTTGTGAGGAAAGTCAAAGTATTTTACTATGATTATAATATTGTGCATATTGCAAATAATGATAGGAAGAAAACAGGAAGAAAGTAAACTTGTTGCTTATATTTAATATAAACTTTAATATCTACATACACATTTTCTCATAATACTTTTTTTTGAAACAATGTAAGTATTACTTTTACCACTGTCCCCATCTATCCCATTCAATTCCCTATCCTACCACATACCTCCTTCTTTTCTTTCTTCAGGTAATTGCTTTAATTTTTTAATATGTCCCTTTAGAGTTTCTTTTAGGTAGATACTAATAAGTAAAGTATGTCGTTTTTCTTCTCACTTTCTTACATACTGTAATATATACCATTCTGCTTACTATAATATATACTGTAGCATATTATAATATATACTGTTCTGCTTTTTGCTTTTTTCCATCAGTATGTTTTAAAGAGCTTTCAATGTTAGTGCTTGAAGAGTCTTCACATACATTTCTAAGGTACATTGTTTTCATGGAGGTACCATAGTTTACGTTATTAGGTCCTAATTGGGTCACTTAGGTTATTTCCAGCAATGTGTAGCAAATAATCTTGTACATACATAGTTTCAGATGTGTAGAGATATCTACACATTCCCATAGGATAAATTCCTGTAAATTTGATTGCTGGGTCAAAGGGTAACTGCATTTGTACTTTTCATAGTTTGTCAAATTGCCTTCCCTGGGGTTGTACCATTTTGTACTTTGACCGCAGGGCCTGTTTCTTCACTGTGTTGCTTACAATGTGTATAGCCAGATCCTTAGTTCATTTTGGTAATAGATGTTATTTGCATATTCTAGGACAGTGATTCTCAAACAAGGATGGGAGGTGGTTAGATTATGAGACTACAAGGAATGATGGCCTTTACTTATTTAGTTGTTAAATATTTCAGATACAGTAGTGAAGAAAGGGGACATAACACTTATGAGACTATAAATAAAACATAAATAAGATTATTACTAATTGGGTTGAATGCTAGGAAAGAGGTGTAGGATGATATATTATAGAATGGGGGGGGGTTTGGATGAGGTGCTAGTTTAGATCAAGTGCCAGGAGGAACCTAAAGAATGAGAAAGAACCAGCTATATGGAGAACAAGGGGAAGATCTTTGCATGAAAAGCACCACAGAGTTCAAGGCCCAAAAGCAGGAAAGAACTTGGTTGCTGATATTGGCTTATAATGAAAAACTGAATGAGATAAAGCCAGACAGATAGGCTGAGAGTCCACTTCTTACCATGTAGATCTTTGCAGCCTATGGTAAGGAGTTTGAGTTTTACTCTTATGACTGTGGGAAGCCATTGAAAGGTTTTAGGTAGGAAAGCAACATACTGTAATGTAGTTTTGTTTTTTTTTTCCTGTTTTTCTTTTTTTTTTTTTTTTTTACTTTTAGTTTTTTTTTTAAATTTTTAATTGTTTTTATTAGAGAAGTTGAAGGTTTATAGAAAAATCATGCAGAAAATCTAGAGTTCCCTTATATCCTCCCTTATATACACAGTTTTTCCTATTATTAACATTTTGCGTTAGTATGGTACCTTTGTTACAACTGACGAAACAATATTGTTATAATTTTAGCATTAAATATATAGCGTTCACTGTTTGTGTTGTACAATCCTATAGTTTTTCAGAATTTATTCTAGTAACATATATTCAACCCCAAATTTCCCCTTTGAGCCACATTCAGATATATTATTCAGTGATGTTAATTATATGCAGTGATGTACTACCATCACCACCATCCATTACCAAAATTCTTCCATTACCTTAACAGAAACTCTGTAACAATTAAACATTAACTCCCCATTCTCTACTCTAGCCCTGGCCCCTGTTAACCTGTATTCTAATTTCTGATTCTATGAATTTGTTTATTCTAATTATTTCATATCAGTGAGATCATAAATATTTATCCTTCTGTGATGGCTTGTATCACTCAACTTGATGTCTTCAGGGTTCATCCATGTTGTTGCATGTATCATAAATTCATTCTTTTTCATGGCTGAATAATATTTCATTGTTTGTATGACATTTTGTTTATCCATTCATCTGTTGATGGATACTTAGGTTGCTTCCATCTTTTGGCAATTGTCGATAATGCCACTGTGAACATCGGTGTGCGAATATCTGAGTCCTTGCTTTGAATTCTTTTGGGTACGTACCTAGAAGAAGGATTGCTGGGTCATATGTTAGTTCTATACTTAACTTTCTGATGAACTGCCAAACTGTTTTCACAGGGCTGCACCTTTTATGTTCCCCCCATAATGAATGAGTGTTTCTATTTCTCCTTTTTTAAAAATAGGAAAATATCAGGTTTGGGAGAGGTGTGGAGAAATACTTTAGTTTTGAAATAATTTTATATTTACAGAAAAATGGCAAATGTAATAGATACCTTTCATTCATTTCCCCCTAATGTTAACGTTTATTCCCCTGATGAACATTTATCAAATTCAAGAAATGAACATTGGTACCATGCTATTACTGAACTACAGACTTTATTCAAATTTCCCCATCATGTCTTATCGTGATTCCTTATTCTCCTCCAGTCACTGATAATTCCTTGCTGTTTTCTTGTCTTTGATTACCTTAATTATTGAAGAGTACTGGTCAGGTATTTTGTAGAATATCCCTCAGTTTGGATTTGTCTGATGTTTTCTCATGATTAGACTGAGGTAATAAGGGAAGAATATTGCAGAGATGAAGTGCCTTTCTCAGCACCTCGTATCAAGAGACATGCTGTTGATTTATCTTAGTACTAGTAATGTTGACCTTGATCACTTGATTACGATTATGTCTGCCAGCTTTCTCCATTACAAAGCTTTTTTTTTCCTCTCCATACTATGTACATTAAAGTGAATTACTAAGTCCAATACACAGTCTAAAAGGAAGGGAATTGAATCACAAAGAATTTTTGTACATATATTAAAGCCACCACAATAATTACTAAATGTTTTTGGACAAATACTTTGAGGCTATGTAACTATCCTTAAAAGTTTCACCCACTAATTTTAGCATTTATTAGTGGATCTTACCTGCAGCAGTTAATGTAATAAAACATACACACATGCCTCTGTGTAGAGATATATTTGAGGTAGTTGGAGAGAAATTTGATGTGAGAAGGTCAGGTGTGAAGAAGGTACAACATAGAGATGCTAGCTTGAAATTTGATGTGAGAAGGTCAGATGTGAGAAGGTACAGCACAGAGATGCTAGCTTGGGGTGAGGTGTTGGCGGTGGAAGTAGAAAGAAGTAGGCCAATTCAAGATCTAAACCAACAAGACTGGATGATTAGATTGGAAAAGGGGAATTTAGGGAACAATTGAAGCCCCAATTTTTGCTTTTTTTCCTACTCGATTGACTTAATTTTATATAATGTTAACTAAAATTAGTATAGTATAAACATTAGTTGCTATTGCTATATAATGAATTACCCCCAAAACTTAGTGACTTAGAACAGCAACAAGCGTTAATATCACACAGTTTCTGTGAGTCAGATTTCAGAAGTAGTTTAGCCAACTGTTTCTAACTCAGAATCTCTCATGACATTGCAGTCAAGATATTGGCCAGGGCTGCAGCCATCTGAAGGATTGATTAGGGCTAAAATATAAACTTTTTGGTTGTCTCACTCACATGGTTGCAAGTTGTGCTGCCTATTGGTGAGATTCCTGTTCTCAAAGGGCTTATTTTTACTAAGAAGATACAGAGCAGTAAATACTTAATTAACATTGCAGTGTGAGGAATGCAATGATTGAGGAGGTACAGGACACTATACTGGGAGTTTAGTGTTAGGGTAATAGTATATAGTATATATCTAAGTATATATCTAAGCTGAGCACACAGAATATGTAGAACTTGGTTAAGGAAAAGCAGCAGAGGGTTCGTTAGAGAGAATAACATATGTGAAGAGAGAAGTGAGAAAGCACATTGTTTCAACTAAAAGGAGTTCATCCTAGCTGGAAGTATAGAGTGGAAAACATGGTAAGGAATGCTAATAAGATAAGAAAGCCAGAGCAGCAAATCGGGAGCAAACTGTATAGAGTTTTATATGCCTGGATAAGGACCTATGACATAATTTCAAGATCTGTGGAGAACCATTGAAGTGTTTCATATTGGGAAGTGACAGGATGAGATTTGAATTTTGTTAAACATAAACACAGTGGTGTGCTTGAGCTGGCTAGTACAGGCTTGCAAGAACTGAGTTTTATATCTCTTGTATCTGGGTGATAGAAATACTGTATAATGGTGTGGTACTTAACTGCACATCTCTTCTCAACTCTGAATTTGGTCATACTATGTTGATAGCTTGAAAGCAGCCATGGTGGGAGTACTTACATCACATAATTGTCAAATTCGGCAAATCAAGGCTTGGGTTATTGTTTTGTTTATTGTCTAGACCTGGGGGTAGTAAACTATGTCCCATAGGCCCGAATCCAGCTACTGCCTGTTTTTATAACTAAAGTTTTATTGGAATACAGCCTTGCCTGTTTTTTTATGTATTGCGTAGGGCTACTTTAGTACCATAATGGCAGGCAGAGTAGTTGAGACAGACCGTATGAACCACGGGCCTAAAATACTTACTCTCTAGCCCTTATGAAAAAGTTTGTTGATCTCTGCTCTTGACTTAAGAAAGTATGAAGAAAATGTTAGTGCAGATTAAAACTTAAAAGTGTTTTGTATCTTCAGCCTTTATATTGTGAATAGCACAGAAATATTAAGGAAAATGTTTTTCCAATATTTGATAGCTATTTATCTGATTCAGCAAAAAAGTTGCTCATATCATTGACAAATGAATCAAGTTCTTTCATTTTTCACTTTCATCTTTTCTGTATATAAACAAAAATGTGAACCGATATCTGTGTTGAAACTTGTTCATTAGTTTCAACCATAGGTGGCCTATGGATACAAGAATTTGGCCAAAAATCAATGAAAGGATTCTGTGAGAATGTATTGATTATATGGAATTTACAATAATGGGTATTGTGTATTTTATTATATGTGCGTTTTGCTCTGTACTTTCTTTATATCAATTTTAATAAAATTTATAAAATTATTTGCACAAGTATGTACGTATGTGTACAGGTACATACATACACTTGACAGCAGTTGTTAAACATTTACCAGCACACATATTCCTTGGGAACAGGGAATACATGTTCTGGCCATATGCCAAATGGCACAGTATGAAAAGCAGTGTTTGTTTGAAGTCTAGTACTAGATATCTCTAGTATATCTGAGATACAAGAATAAATATAAATTTTTATTTGAGGGTTTAATTATTACACTTTTATTAAATTTAACAGGTTTTTAAAAATTGTGACATTGTGGAACTGCCAGGTACTAAATTTCTCCTATGGTTACTATGCTGTACATTTTTGATACCACCTGAATGCTAAATTTCAACTGAAGTTAACAGCAGAGCAAAATATTTTTGAGACCCTATTTTTTCTTAAAATAATTTCTTTCTATTTTATTATTTCTGAATCAGTATGATTTGGTATGAATATTGTAGAATGTGGTTTTAGAGTTTTTCCTTTGTAAAATTTTGAGGTAGCCATTATCCTGCTTTTCATAGGAAGGTTAGAATTGTGATATAGTCAGTCTAATTTCTGTTATTCTCCTTTATAGTGTAAATACTTATTGACGTTTATTGCCTAACAAAGGGTATAATGTTCTTTGTAAAATTATCTTGCTAACATTCTCTCTGAATATTCATATTTACTGTTAACTGTTTTCCTAGTTATTTAATCATTTGAAAGTTCTCAGTAATTGTTTTTGCATAAAAAGTTAACAGCTTTCACAGTTACCAGTTATTTTCTGTATTCTTTGTTTTGGTTTCTTTATGGTTAAAATGGTGATTACATTTAACACCCTAAATCTATAACAATCTAGGTTGAATTGATGCCAATTTAACTTAAATAGCATGCACAGTCTCTGCTCCTAAACCCCTCTCTCCTCCCACCTTATGTTATTCTCATCACAAATTATATCTTTATACATTGTGTGCCCAATAACATAGATTTATGACTTTATAAAGCATTTGTATTTTAGATCATCTAGGAAATACAGTATGCAATTACAAATCAAGAATACAATAACTTTGGCATTTATGTTATCCCATGTAGTTACCTTACTGTGAATCTTTATTTTTTCATATGACTTCAAGTTACTGTCTAGTGTCTTTTCCTTTCCTCCTGAAGGATTCCCTTTAGCTTTTCTTGTAGGACAAGTCTAGTGGTAATGAGCTGGATATATAATTCTTGGTTAAGAGTTTTTTCTTTCATTACTTTAAAATGCCATCCCACAGCCTTTTGGCCTTCCTGGTTTCTGATAAGAAATTGGTGTTTAATCTTATTGAGGATGACTTGTATGTGACAAGTCATCTCTGTCTTGCTGCTTTTATATTTTTGTTGTTGTCTTTGACATTTGACAGTTTGACTATAATGTATCTAGGTGTGCATCCAGTTTGGAGTTTGTTGAACTTTTTGAATGTGTATATTCATGTATTTCATCAAATTTAGAATTTTTGGGCCATTCCTCAGATATTCTTTCAGCCCCTTTCTCTTGCTCTTCTCCTTCTGGTTCTCCCATAATGTGTATTTTGGTATGCTTTCAAGGTATCCCAGGGACCCTTAGGCTCTGTTCACTTTTCATCATTTTTTTCTCTCAGCTTTTCAGACTAGATAATTTCAATAGTCATATCTTTAAATTTACTGATTGTGGAGCGAGCTGCTTTATAGTGTGTCATGGGAGCACTATGAGAGATTGACTCTGTCATGCACAACAGAGATTCTCAGCAAATGACACTTTATTACTTACCCAGTGCAAGAGATCCTAAAGAATAGGGAAAAAAGGTCCCATGGTGGCCAGTCCTGTAGGAGGACAGCTGCTTGGGTCAGGATTGGTGGAAGGCAGCTCCACACAGCTTGCTTTGTGTTGGGGTTGGGGGGCCCTGTGTTACCTGAGTGCTAGGTTTTTTATACACTGCAGAGGGAGGGGGCCCTGCTACTGAGCAAAAAACATGTATCAAGCAACCTATGTGCAGAGTTCCCACGCTGCCAAGCAGCTGTGGCTGCTTGTTTCCAGTTTCAGGTTCCAGGTATGGTCAGTCCATCCCATTTCTGGGTAGCTGCTTTTTCATGGTTGAGACCTAGTGTCTTTCCTGGGCTGCAAAATGGAAACATGTTGAAACATCTGCAAACAAACAAGCAAGGTGGGGAAGGAGAGGGATATATGAGGGCTGGGAGATGGCAACTGAGCATGCCTGTTCAAGCCTACTGTTGAACCCTCTAGGGAATTGCTTTATTTCAGTTACTGTACTTTTCAGCACCAAAATTTCTGTTTCATTCCTTTTCAAATTTCTGTCTCTTTATTGAAGTCCTTCTTTTGTTCATGTATCATTTTCTTGATTTCCTTTAGTTCTTTGTCCATGTTTTCCTTTAGCTCATTGACCTTATGTAGGAGAGTTGACAGAATGTCTTTGATTGGTAATTCCAATGTCAGGATTTCCTTAGAGATGGCTTCTGTCACTTAATTTTATTCCTTTGAACGGGCCGTCCTTTCCAGTTTCTTTCTATGCCTTATAAATTTTTGTTGAAATCTGGACATTTGAATATTTTAATGTGTTAACTATGGAAATCAGGTTCTTCCCCTTCCTCAGGGTTTGCTGTTTTGTTTTCTTCTGTTTTCAATGAAGGCTGTAGTAGGTTATCTGTTAGTCAGTTTTTCAAACTATATTTTGTAGAGACTATATTCCTTGTCATTTGTTGTCAAGGAGAGCTCTATTTCTTTAGCTTGTATTCAGCTAGTGTTTTCTTCCATTTTTTAATTGAGATATATTCACATACCATACAGTTATCCAAAGTGTACAGTTCACAGTACCATCATATAGTTGTACATTCATCACCACAATGTTTGAACATTTTCATTACTCCAAAAAAAATTAAAATTAAAGTAAAAAAGAATACCCCAAACATCCCATACCCCCATTATTCATTTAATTTTTATCCCCATCTTTCTACTCATCTGTCCGTACACTGGATAAAGGGAGTGTGAGCCCCAAGGTCAGCTAGTGTTTTTGACAAAGATTTCCTTGAATGCCAGGAGTTCAGGGGAAAAACAGAAAACAACCTCTCCCTATCTTGGAAAATTGGCTCTGTGCTGAGGCTTTGCTTCATTGCTTAGTCTAACTTGTGCTGAGCCTATCTAACAACGTAGGGTGAATTCTTAGGGTCTTCTCAGATCTTTTCTGAGCATATATCTTGCCCTGGGATGCACTGGGCTTTTGGTATTCCCCAGTATGAACAAATGCTCCTGAATATCCTAATTTCCCTAGGAAACTTGCTCCTCAGCTTTTCTTCCCAGGACCCAGGCACTCTGTTATATGTCTCAGCAGAAAGCTTTCACTCCAGTTGGCTGAGGTTTGATTGTTCCCTACAGTGCTCCTGCTGTTTTTTTTTCCCAAGTGAGTTCCAGTTAGATGAAACAGAGACAAGCACCTCAGTTGGTCCTTTAGGTAGCTACCAGACAGGTTAGAACCAACAGACTTACACATAAATTTGTACATATGTTGTGCTCTGCCTCCTCCATAACCAGAGGCCAGGGACGTAGACTAGGAATGCAGTTGTAATCCCACAGAGAGTGGTTGAGGGGGCAGGTTGGGGCCGGGGCACATAAAAGGTCCATACAGCTTTCCGTGTTTGCATTGCCTTTGTCTTGATTCATTGTTCACTTGGTTGCTTGATAGCTTTGATTGTTTTCTAGAGTTCTGAGAAAATCGATTCTGTTTCTGCTTGTTTTTCAATGTTTCCCTGGTAGGGTGTATATCTGGAGCTTCCTAATCTGCCATCTTGCTGACATCATTCCCCATCAGTTATTTTAATAATTTTAATTTTAATAAATTTAATTTTAAAATTTAAAGCAATACTTATTAATATAAATTGGTATCTCTAATTACTTAAAGATGGAATGCTACTCCATACATTCATTTTTTCACTTTATATCAAGTTTTCTTTTTTCTACCCTAGAACAAGGAAGAAGTAATGGCTGTCAGACTCCGGGAAGCAGACAGCATAGCTGCTGTGGCTGAGCTACAACAGCACATTGCTGAGCTTGAAATTCAGGTACAATATGAAAATAATCAAGTACATGTAAAAATAATGTGCTATTTTCTCTTTCCATGCCTCAACAATGGCTTATATTGGCATCCTAATGACTGTGATTCCATTTTCAATACTTATTCATTTCCAAGTTTAAGTGATAACTTATCATATTGCTATATTGTCAAAGCTGTTTTCTAAAGAATATTTAGAATTTTAAAAATAAATTTTTTGTCCCTCCTTATGTCCTACTTACTATACAGTATGACAAGTGAATAAGTTTCCTATATGGGCAAATTATGTTTAAAATCTTATGTCTTTTTAAGTTTTGACTGTATTCTAGTCTAAGTCACAATACAGTTTTTGCTGCAACATCTAGAATTTTCTTCCCACATGAAAAATCATTTTGTCTTTAAATTTTCAGCTTGCATGTATGTAATATATAAAAGTGTCATCTTTTACATATTTTGCATAATATCTACATAATATGTAAAAGTCTCATCTTTGATCTGGATCAAAAGTAATCACAAAACATGATTTTTAAAGTTTACAAATAAAGGATTCTTTTGTGTTCTGTTGGTAACATTCCTCATAAAGTAGCACATATTCAGAAAAACTTTAGGCATGAACAGACATTGTATTAATATATTCATATTCAGTTATTTAAATCATGCTTTCATATCCAATTCTAGTTTTAGTTTTCTGAACCTTTTTAATATCAAGAAAATTATAAAATTCTGTTACATTTCTATAACCCTTACTCACAAAATAGCAAGATTTTAAATCAGTCTTTTTATTGATTCTTTAATAATTATTAAAATGAGGAACTTTGTATATTCCATGTTTTATTTAAAATATAATATGTCATCATTTTTGAAAAAATAGAAAAGAATGCATGGAATTTTTACTATCAATAGGAATATGTAACATCAAATGGCTTTTGATAAAGTGATTACTGGAATGCGAATTACCAAGTTCAGTGGTCTCTCTTCATTTTTTATTCTGCTTGAATTTATGGTATTTGTTGTCATTGACCACTTCATCCTTGAAATTCTCCCTTCCCTTGGCTTTCCAAGCACTACTTATGTTTGATTATTTATTCTTGTTTAACTACCAGTTTTCAGTAATCTTTATCAGTTCTAAATGTTTGTATTCCTCTGAGAATCTGAGTTTTTTTTTTTTACTTTTTAAAAACTGTGTCTGAATAAAGGGTCTCAGTTACCTGGCTCAGGAGCCATTTTTACAACAAAGAATCCTAATTTATCTATAGCCCTAGCCCTGTTTCCTCAACCAATAAGTTTTTTTAACTTAAAAATAAAATTGTGAAGCATAATAAACAGAGAAATCCATAAAAGAAGAAATGCAGCTTAATATGTATGAAAACATTGTCTGCTATAAATGCTGCCCAGGTCAAGATAGACAATATTGCCAACACCCTAGAAGTCATACCCTACTCCTTTATCCTGCATAATATGGTCATCACTACTTTGCCTTTCCTTATAGTTGTGTCATCTTTGTATGCATCTCTGATCTATTCAGTTTGATTTTTTCTGTTTCTGAAATTTATATAATCCTATTGAATATTTTTGTTCATTTTTTTCTTTCCTTGTTCAACAAAGAATCATTTGTAAGAATCATTTGTATTGTTGTACATTTCTTTATGAATGTGTTAACAAGGTCATTATCCATTCTACTATTAGTAGACACTTGGGAATTTCCAGGTTGGGTCAATTATGAACAATACTATGATTATGAGCAATCTTGTACCCTGCACTGATCACATGTACACAGATTTCTTAAGGTGTGGAATTGCTGGGTTATAGGACATGCAAATCTTCAACTTTATTTTCCAAAGCACTTGTAGCAATTAGAACCTCCAGAAGAAGCACATGAACATTCTTGTTCCACATCCTCCCCAGCACTTGGTAGTGTCAGATGTTTTAATTGTTGCCAGTTTGGTGGTTATAGTGATATTTCATTGTGGTTTTAATTTCCAGTTACCTGATTACTAATGGGGTTGGCCATTTGGATTTCCTCTTTTGTGAAGTGCCTGTTAAAATCTTTTTCATTTTTTCCTATTGGGTTGTCTTTTTTTTTTAAATGGATGGGTAGTTCTTTATATATTGGTGTTATGTTTTACAAATATCTTCTCCCACTTGTGGCTTGTCTTTTCTTTATTCTTTCTTTTTTTTTTTTTTCCTTTATTGCATCTTTTGATGAATAAACCAATAGTTTTAACGGGTGCTAGCCTGCTCCATCTGGAAGTTGTACAGGCACTTCATTCCAGATGTTTAAAATTAGACATGTTCCTATGCCATATAAGATGTTTTCCTTCTTTTGTATCTAAAGTCTTGATTAATGGTATCATCTTTTATCAAATTTTTCAGCATAGTAGAAACTTTACTTACTCTTTTCTTACCCTCTAGCATATATACCAAGGAGATATATAAAGTTGCAACTTTGCAAGTTTACTAGATAATACCAAACAATTTTCCAAAGTGATTATACTAGTTTGCACCGCCACCAGCATTCTGCCTGGTAATCCAATTGTGTAGATTAGCCTTTGGATAATTCTTAATAACTCTTTCAGGTTAAAGTGTCTTGGTGTCTTGTCTGACTGTTTGATTCCTTCCAAAGATAAACGTCCTGAGTAAATCTAAAACTAAATCAAAGGTAATTCTAGTCATTTCAAAACTCTTTTTTTTTTCATCTTTCTTAACATTTTTATTCTCTTGCCACTCCCCTACCTGAACTATTGGAGTAACCTCTCATCCACCTGCCTTTTTTCCAGCCTCAACTCTTTGAGAGCTACCAGAGTTCTTTCTAAAATATAAAAAATTGTATTGACTGCTTTTTACCTACCAAGACACATCAGAACTCCTTAGCATAAAATGCTTATCTTTTCATTATGGCCCAAACCTGTACTTGTAGCCTCATCTCTTGCCACTACCTCCCATCTCCTTCCCAGTTCCCACCCTTACCCCTGAGTTGTTCTGTTTCTGTAACTTTATCCTTTCACAATTCTGTAGCATTGGACACACTGCTATTTCTTCCTAAAATGCTGTATTTTTCTGTAACTCATGGTCTCTTTTGATGTATTTCTGCTTATTCTTCAGGACTTTGAACTGAGTGTTCATTGGCTAATTTGCATTAATATATTTAGTGAATGTGTTTCAATAAACGTCTTAATGGTTCAACTTTCATTCCTTCATTTATTTATTAAGTGCAGATTAAGATCCATAGATAGAACTTTTGTAAAAACTGAAACTCCTTTTTCAGTTATAAGAATAATACATGTCAGGTCTTTTTTTCCTCTCCTTTATTAGAGAGTTTACAGAACAATCATGCGTAAAATACAGGATTCCCATATACTGTCTGTGCTGGTTTGGAGGTATTATGGCCCCCAAAACACCATTGTCTTTGATGCATCTTGTGGAGGCAGACATGTTAGTGTTGATTAGACTGGAATTCTTTGATTGTTTCCATGGAGATATGACTCAGTCAACTGTGAGTGAAATGTTTGATTAGATAATTTCAATGGAAATGTTACCTCGCCCATTCAGGGTGGGTGTTAATTGGATCACTGGAGTCATAAAGGAGTTCACAGACAGAAGGACCTCAGAGCAGCTGTAAGTGACATTTTGGAGAGCAACTGAGAGTCACATCTTGAAGAAGAGCTGCATCTTAGAGAGACATTTTGAAGATGGCTGTTGAAAGCAGACTTTTGCTCCAGAGAAGCTTAGAGAGGACAAACACCCCAAGAGCAACATTTTGAACACACAGGAACTGAGAGAGGAGCTGGAACTCAATCCAGGATCAGCAGATGCCAGCCACGTTCCTTCCCAGCTAACAGAGGTTTTCCTGGATGCCATTGACCTTCCTTCGATGACAGCCTTAAGACTGTAACTTTGTAGCAAATAAATCCCCTTTATAAAAAGCCAATCCATTTCTGGTATTTTGCATAACAGCACCATTAGCAAACCGGAACACTACCCTATTATTAACACCTTGCATTGGTGTGAACTATTTGTTACAATTGATGAAAACACATTTTTATAATTGTACTATTAACTATAGTCCATTGTTTAACTTAGGGTTCACTGTTTGTCCAGTGTAGTTCCATGGATTTTTTTTTTTCTGTTAACCATATATACAATCTAACATTTCCCCTTTTAATCACACTTAGGTATATATTTCAGCCTATTAATTACGTTCAGAATGCTGTGCTATGATCACCACCACCCATTACCAAAACATTTCCATCATTCCAAATAGGAACTCTATACCTTTTAAGGCTTAACTTCCCATTCCATAGCCCCATCTGTCATTTCTGCCCTTTTCTCTTCTCCTCCTGGGACTCCCATAATGCATATATTGGTATGCCGGATGGTGTCTCAGAGGTGTCTTAGGCTATTTTCATTTTTTATACTTCTTTTTTCTTTCTCCTCCTCAGCCTGACTCATTTCGAGTGTCTTGTCTTTGAGTTCACTGATACTTTCTTCTGCCAGCTCCAGTCTGCTCTTGATACCTCCTGGGAATTTTTCATTTCAGTTTTTGTGGTCTTCAATTCCAGTAGTTCTGTTTGCTTCCTTTTCCAAATTCCTGTATCTTTACTAAGATTCTCATATTGTTCACTCATTATTTTCCTGATATCTGTTAGCTCTTTCTTCTGTATTTTCCTTCATGTCCTTGAGCATTTTTAAGATCGGTTTTTAAAAGGCTGTGTTTGGTGTGGCCACATTCTGGTATTCTTCATTGGTGTTTTCTGGATTTTTTTCCTCTTCCTTTGGGTGGGCCATAACGTCCTCTTCTTTTGATTGTATTGCACTCTTGTTGCACACTATACATTTTAATATTTTAAAATGTTTTCTCTGGGATTTATCCCTGAGATATCTGTTTCTTGATTTTGTAACCAGCTGATGATAAAACAGATTTTCTTGAGCTTCAGCCCTCCTATCAGGAAGGTCTGCCCAAGGCAAATGCAGTTTGCAGGGTTTTCCATCTTTCTGGGCTTATGTCTTGTTCTGGGTGTTTGCTTGTTAGTTGGTTTGGAGTTCCTCTGTTTACAGTAGACAGGGGAACTGTCTCCTCTGTTTCCCAGTAGACAGACCTCCCTCTCCCAGGTATTTGAAGCTGGCAAGCTTTTGCCCCAGATTGTCTGTCTCTATATATACTCCTTTCATTATTTCAAGCTGCTTTTGCCTGGAGGGCAAATTCCGGGAGGAGGTACACCAGAGAGGATTTTCCTAAGTCAGTCTTTCCCAGCTGAAACAGGACCAGGGACCCAGGAAGGGGTCACAGATCGGTTTCAAAGTGCCCTGGGGAGGGGGTCAGGAAGGACACTAAGAGCTGCTTCTATGGCTCCCCAAAGCTGGGCTTTCTTGTCCTGCCCAGCAAATGTAGCCCTTCAGCTAACTGTTCCCCATAGCCCTGAGGAAGCGTAGGGTCTTTAAGTCTCCTGTCACAGCTTTTGTCAGGAGTGGGTTGAAACGACAGCTAGCCTCAGAGCCGGGCCCCCAATGATCCGAAGTTGTTTAATCAAAAGCCGTGATCACTGTGCCCATGCATGGTGTCAGTGAAGAGGGTTTTTCCATCTATTTCTGTCACAAGCAAGGTAGCCAGGAGCTGGACCCCATGATGGCCTGCAGCTGCTGCTTGGAGACAGCAATCCACCATACTTTACTGTTACTTATCCGCCTCTTTCTTCCGCTCTTCCCTAGATGCTGTACTGGGTTCTTCTGGCATCCAGAGTTTCAAAATAGTTGTTTCAGACAGTTCCTGACTGTTCAATAGCTGGTGTGGTAGAAGCACTGAGTCCTGGAGCTCCCTTCTCCACCATATTCCCCTGGTTCCTCCTTAGGTCATTCTTAGTGATAGGAATAGCTTAGATACTTTTCAGGTTCCACTAGGGGGAGAGCTCAACTTAGTCAAAGATTTTGTACTCAAATCTCTTCAGACTAACTCTTCCATTTGCTGGTGGTCTCTTTTGAATAAAATTTCTTTTATTGATCAAATCTCTCAAACTCTTTGTTTAATAATGTGTATTGTTATGCAATTTATTATTTATATAATGAAGGCATGCTTTTTAGTGGTTATAAAAATACATTTTAAATGTCATATTGTGAGCTTAGACGAAGAACTTATCTTTAAACATTTCAACATTCTGTAGTATGTGTACTTACGAGACTGAAGTTTATTAAGTTTATTGTTTTCAAAGATTCTTCAGTCAACTGAGAACTTTCAAGTCTGATTTGAAGTTCACAGTCTCCCCTGTTATTATTCTGATATGTGTACATATTCTTTACAATAATGCCTCTTTTTTCCTATCTTTGAAGGAGATTTTTACATTAGTGTCTTTCAGTGAATTTAACCATTTTTTAAGCTTTCAAATTTAGCCATTTTCCTAGAACTGTCTGCAAAAATTACTTAGATTTCCTCAACATTCTACTATATATGTTAGTTTGGGGCAGATCTTGCCCTGTAAACTTAAGGGATTAAACTCTAAGATTCCATTTAATTCTAAAATTATGTTACCATGTATATCATTTTAATATTTTTGACAATTCAGAATTACCATTATGAGTTTTAATTATTATGTAATGGGCTCAGTTCATGCAGGTCTCTAATGGCTACTTTTCAGATAGAAACCCTTTGGCCATAGTTCTGTCTAAAATAACATTCATGTCCTAATCACTATTCCTGTTTGCTGCTTTATTTTTCATCAAAATAGTTTTTACTTCTTGTCATAATTAACCATATTTTTATATTTTTTGCTTGCCCAGGAATGGATGACATGTAATGTACTATTTTAAAGATTTAATTGGCTTTTCTGCCTGCTCCCTACACCTCCTACCTCCTCCCTCCTCCTGCTCTCCCCCTTCCCCTGAGTGCTGCTCTGAGCTCTCGGCTCTTGCTAGACTAGTGCCATGGTCATCTCTCTCCAGCCACCATCCTCATCATCTACCTGGACCTCATCAGCCATGATGACATGTTTTCTGACATTTACAAGATCTGAGTAATTGGGGACAGGCTGTGCCTGGATGTGCAAGGGAAGATGATCACTAGGACAAAGGGTAACTTTGATAGACTCGCTCATTTGTGCAAATGCCTTCACTGAAAGCCCCAAGGGTGAAGATAACAAAAGCACAGTAATCACAGTTGTTGATACTGTCTTAAACCATCACTTGCAGGAAACCAGCTTCACAAAAGAAGCCTACAAGAAGTACATCAAAGAGTACATGAAATCAATCAAAGACAAACATGAAGAACATAGACCATAAAGAATAAAACCTTTTATGACAGGAGCTGCAGAACAAATCAAGCACATCTTGCTAATTGCAAAAACTTCTAGTTCTTTTTTTTTTTCTTTCTTTCCAAAATGGCAGAGTAGGGAGCTCTAGATTCAGTATGTCCTCCAGGGCAGCTAGTAAATAGGCACTAACTGTCTGAAACAGCTGTTTGGGGAGTTCCAGAGACCAGAAGAATACCACACACCACCCAGGGAAAAGCAAAGAGACCGATAAGCTGCAGTGAAGATCCTTGAATAGACCTCACCATGCTGCAGAAGCTGGTCTGCATTCCCTACTGCTACAGCAGGCTGCCTTGGATGGAAGTAGAAGCCCTTTCTCCCAAGAATGGGGCAGGGCACACAGCCAGGCACCTATTGCAACTTTTCAGTAGCAAATTCAGATTGCTGGGTTTCAGCTGTGAGCACAGCTAAAGTTTCAACCCTCCCAGAGCAGAAAATATCCAGCAGCTTCTGTTTCAGCCCCAGCCCTGGCAGGGTCAGAAGCAGGGCTGATTGAGAGGCACAGTAACTTCTCAGGGTGATGGGAAACAGTTTGCTGAAGGGTGACTCTTCACCAAGAAAAGGCAGAGGAATTGGGAGGGCAAGGCTGACAATGACTATCGCTTTTGACTAGTGAATTCAGAGTGCTAGATTTTAGCTCTGAGAACAGCTACATTTTGAACCTATCCAAAACAAAGCAGCCAGCAGCATCTGATTCCCTGCCCCTGACAGGGGCTGAAGCCAGGCTGATTGAGAAACACAGTAACTTCTCAGGGCTGCCAGGAATAGTTGCTGAAGAGCAGCTCTTCCCTCAAAAAATGGGGGTGGGGGGGTGGGGGGCAGCAAGAGCCAGCACAGTTTACTGCTGTTGATTAAAGAATTCAGATCGCAGGGTCTGGGATCCGAGCAACAATTTCAGCCCACCCTGGCAAAAAGCAACTGGCAACCTCTGTCTCAACTATGCCCCTGGTAGGGGCAGAATTGGTTGAGAATTAAAGGCAAAGTAGCACCCTAGGGCTGTGGGAAACAGTTACCTGAAAAGTA
The DNA here is from genome assembly GCF_015220235.1 of Choloepus didactylus. Lineage (NCBI taxonomy): Eukaryota > Metazoa > Chordata > Mammalia > Pilosa > Megalonychidae > Choloepus > Choloepus didactylus. The sequence continues at coordinate 149,856,035 of NC_051308.1, forward strand.
CTGTATTCTGGGCACACCAAGGAAACAGTTTTCAGGGAGCTGTCGTAGGGAAGACTGGCATCCTTCCAGGTCTCCTCCCCAGTGCACTTTGGAAATTATCTAGATCCCTCTTGTGGGTCCCTGGGCCTCTTTTGACTGGGAAAAAAGGACTTGGGAAGGTCCTCTCTGAGGAGATTCTCCTCCCAGAATTAGCCCTCTAGGTAAAAGCAGCTAGAGAAAATAAAAGGAGTGTTAAAAAGCATATAGAGGCAAATAAAAAATAAAACAGATCAACATTCCCAGTGGAGGACCAAGGGAAAGGAAACTTTTTCTTGGGAGTGAAACTATTGCACTCAAAAAATCTCAAAAAAATTGTACCGTATATCCATGCAAGAATCAGATGAATAAGAGCTGAAAAAATTCTGATCAAACACAAGCAAAAGTCTAAAATAAGTTGAACCAAGTGTCAAGGAACAGATGTAGCCCAAAACCAATTAAAAATAAAACCCTAGGCAAGAGAGAGAAACAGACTTTGAAAGTAAACTCAAGAAAATCAGATGCCTAGACACCAGCAAAAAACTACAAATCATAAGAAACAGGAAGATAATGGCCCAGTTAAAGGAACAAACTGATACTTCAGAAGAGATACAGGCTTTGAAATAACTAATCAGTGGAGTTATAATGAGTCTCCTGCATCAATTGAAGGAGATGGAGAAAAATATGGAAAAAGATATAAGGGATATTAAGAGGACACTGGGTGAACATAAAGAAGAATTTGAAAGTATGCAAAAAGTATATAACAAAACTTACGGGAATGAAAGTCACAATAGAAAAGATTGAAAATTCGCTGGAGGCATATGACAGCATATTTGAAGAGGCAGAAGAAAGGATCAGCGAACTAGAGGCTAGGACATCTGGAATCTCAACAATCAGAAGAACAAATAGAGAAAAGAATGGAAAAAATTGGACACTGTCTCAAGGAATTGAAAGACAGCATGAAGCACACAAATATACATGTCATGGGTGTCCCAGAAGGAGAAGGGAGCAGAAAAAGAGCAGAAAGAATTTGAGGAAATATGGCAAAAAATTCCCAACTCTTATGAAAGCCATAAGGGTACATGTCCAAGAAGTGGAATTAATTCCAGACAGAATAAATCCAAATAGATCTACTCCAAGACATACTAAACAGAATGTCAGATACCAAAGACAAAGAGAGAATTCTAAAAGCAGCAAGAGAAAAGCAATTTATCACCTGCAAGGGATACTCAGTAAGACTAAGTCCCGATGTCTCATCAGAAACCATGGAGATGAGAAGGCAGTGTTAAAAGAGAAAACTGCCATCCCAAAATTCTGCATCTGGCAAAACTGTCCTAAAAAATAAGGGAGAGTTTAAGATAAGAAGTCAACAGATAAACAGAAGCTGAAAGAGTTCATTAACAAGAGATCTGCCCTCCAAGAAATACCAAAGGGAGTGCTACAGACTGAAAGGAAAAGAGAGAAGAGAAAGTAGAAAGAAAGAATGTCAAAAAACTGCTTTTACATTAATAACATTGAATGTTAATGGATTAAACTTCCCAATCAAAAAACACAGATTAGCAGAATGGATTTTAAAAATATGAGGCATACATATGCTGCCTACAGGAGACTCACCTTAGACCAAAGAACACAAATAGGTTGAAAGTGAAATGTTGGACAAAGATATTCCATACTAACAGTAACCAGAAAAGAGCTGAGGTGGCTATCCTAATATCAGACAGTACAGACTTTAGATGAAAAACTGTTAAAAGAGACAAGGATATTGTATATTAATAAAAGGTGAAATCCACCGAGAAGAAATAACAATCATAAATATTTATGCACCTAACCATGGTGGCCCGAAATACATGAAGCAAACACTGGAAACACTGAAGGGAGAAATAGAGAACTCTACAATAATAGTTGGAGACTTAAATGAACTAGACCTAACAGACTTTTACAGAACATTGCACTCCAAAATAGCAGGTATATACATTCTTCTCAAGTGCTCATGGATAGTTCTCTAGGATAGACCGTATGTTGGGCCATAAAACAGGTTTCAAATTTTAGAAGATTTAAATTATACAAAGCACTTTCTCTGATCATAATGTAATGATGCTGGAAATCAATAACAGTCAGAGAACTAGAAAATTAACAAATATATGGAGGTTAAACAACACACTCTTAAACAGTCAGTGGGTCAAAGAAGAAATTACAAGAGAAATCAGTAGATACCTCAAGATGAGTGAAAATATCCAAACTTATGGGATGCAGCGAAGGCAGTGCTAAGAGGGAAATTTATGGCTCCGAAGGCCTACAATAAAAAAGAAGAAAGTGCTAAAATCAAAGACCTAATTGCACACCTGGAAGAACTAGAAAAAGAAAAGAAAACTAACCTCAAAGCAATCAAAAAGAAAGAAATTACAAAGATTGGAGCAGAAATACATGAAATTGAGAATTAAAAAACAATAGATGAGTGGGTAAATAAAATATGGTACATACACATGATGGAATACTACGCTGCAGCAAAAAGGAATGGTGTCGTGAAACATATGACAGCATGGATGAACCTTGAAGACATAATGCAGTGTGAAATAAGCCAGGCACAAAGAGAGGAATATTATATGCTACCACTAATGTGAACATTGAAAAAAGTAAAATAAATGGTTTATAATGTAGAATGTAGGGGAACTAGTGATAGAGAGCAATTAATGGAGGGGGAATGATAACCCAATAAGAACAGATAAGCTATCATTGGTAAATTTAATGTTCTGGGAATACCCAGAAATGACTATGGTTTGTTAATTTCTGATGGGTATGGTAGGAACAAGTTCACAGAAATGTGGCTATATTAGTTTATTTTCTTGGGGTAGAGTAGGAACATATTGGAAGTAAAGTAGTTATTTTAGGTTAGTTGTCGTTTTCTTACTCCCTTGTTATGTTATGGTTTGTTTAATATGTTTTTTTACTGTATTTTTTTCTAATTTTTTTATATAGTTAATTAAAAAAAAAAGTTAATTAAAAAAAAAATGAAAAAATATGCAGAGCCCCCTTGAGCTGGTGGAGAATTCAGGGGTGTTGGGCTTCCCCACCTTCATGCTGATGTGCTCACAGACATGGGGGACTGGTGGTTTGATGGGCTGAGCCCTCTACCACAGGACTTGCCCTTGGCAAGACTGTTGCTGCAAAGGAGAGGCTAGCCCTGCCTATAACTGTGCCTAAGAGCCTCCTCCCGAATGCCTCTTTGTTGCTCAGATGTGGCCCTCTCTCTTTAGCTAAGCCAACTGGGCAGGTGAAAGCACTGCCCTCCCCACCACGTGGGATCTGACACCCAGGGGAGTGAATTCCCTGGCAACGTGGAATATGACTCCCAAGGAGGAATCTAGACCTGGCATCATGGGATGGAGAACATCTTCTTGACCAAAAGGGGGATGTGAAGTGAAATGAAATAAGTTTCAGTGGCCGAGAGATTCCAAGAGGAGCCAAGAGGTCACTCTGGTGGGCACTCTTACATACAATATAGACAACCCTTTTCAGGTTCTAATGAATTGGAATAGCTAGCAGTAAATACCTGAAACTATCAAACTACAACCCGGAACCCATGAATCTTGAAGACGATTGTATAAAAATGTACCTTATGAGGGGTGACAAAGTGATTGAGAAAGCCATATGGACCATACTCCCCTTTGTCCAGTGTATGGATGAATGAGTAGAAAAATGAGGGGGGGGGGGTACAAAACAAAAAACACCCAGTGTTCTTTTTTACTTCAATTTTTCTTTTACGCTGTAATTTTTATTCTTATTATTTTTGTGTGTGTGGTAATGAAAATGTTCAAAAACTAATTTTGGTGATGAATGTACAACTATGTAATGTACTGTGAACAATTGAATGTATGCTTTGTATGACTGCATGGTATGTGAATATATCTCAATAAAAATGAGTTTTAAAAACAAGCAATAGAGAGAATCAACAAAAAGAAAAATTGATTCTTTGAGAAAATCAATACAGTTGACAAACCCTAGCTAGATCAACAAAGAACAAAAGAGAAGATTCAAATTAATAATATCAGAAATGAGAAGGGAACATTACTACTGACTTAATAGAAATAATAAAGATTGTAAAAGGATACTATAAACAGCTGTGTACCAACAAATTAGACAACTTGATGAAATGGACAATTTCCTAGAAACACAGGGACAACCTACATTGACACTAGAAGAAATAGAAGCCCCCAACATACCAATCACAAGTAAAGAAATTGAAATGGTTATAATAAGCCTGCCATCAAAGAAAAGCCCAGAACCAGTTGGCTTCACAGGTGAATTCTACCAATCATTCCAAGAAAAATCAATACCAGTCCTGCTCAAACTGTTCCAAAGCATTGAAGAGGAGGGAACACTATCTTAACTTATTCTTGGAAGCCAACATCACCCTAATACCAAAGCAAGATAAAGACACTTAAAGAAAATTACAGACTAATCTCTCTAATGAATATACATGCAAAAATCCTCAACAAAATACTAGCAAATTGAATCCAACAGCACATTAAAAGAATTATACACCAAGATCAAGTGAGTTTTATTCCAGTTATGTAAGGGTGGTTCAACACAAGAACATCAATTAATGTAATACACCAAATTAACGAATCAAAGGAGAAAAACCTCATGATCATCTTGATTGACACAGAAAAAAACATTTGACAAATCCAGCATCCTTTCTTGATAAAATGACTTTGAAAGAGGAATAGAAGGAAACTTCCTCAACATGATTAATGGGCATATATGAATAACTCACAGCTAGCATCATACTCAGTGGTGAAAGACTGAAAGTTTTCCCTTTAAGATCGGGAACAAGACAAAATGCCCACTGTCACTACTGTTATTCAACATTGTGCTGGAAGTTCTAGTTAGAGCAATTAGGCAAGAAAAAAAATAAAAGGCATCCAGATTGGAAAGGAAGAAGTAAAACTTTCACTATTTTCAGATGAAGTGATTCTATATTTAGAAAGTTCCAAAAAATCTACAACAAAGCTACTAGAACTAATGAATGAGTTCAGCAAAGTGATATAAGATCAACATGCAAAACTCAGTAATATTTCTAGACACTAATAATGAGCAATCCCAGGAGGAAATCAAGAAAAAAATTCCATTTATAATAGCAACTAAAAGAATCAAATATCTAGGAATAAATCTAACCAAGGATGTAAAGGACTGTACACAGAAAACTACAAAATATTGCTTAAAGAAATCAAGGCCTAAATAAATGAAAAGACTTTCCGTGTTCATGGATTAGAAGACTAAATATCATTAAGATGTCAATTCTACCCAAATTGATTTACAGATTCAACACAATCCAATCAGAAGTCCAACAGCCTACATTGCAGAAATGGAAAAGCCAATCATCAAATTTATTTGGAAGGGTAATGGGCCACAAATAGCCAAAAACATCTTGAGAAAGAAGAGCAAAGTTGGAGGACTCACACTTCCTGACTTTAACACATAATGCAAAGCTCAGTGGCCAAAACAGCATGGTACTGGCATAAAGATAGATACATTGATCGTTGGAATCAAATTAAGAGTTCAGAAATAGACCCTCACTTTATGGTCATTGATTTTTGACAAGGCTGCCAAATCCAGTCAACTGGGACAGAACAGTCTCTTCATAAATGATACTGAGAAAACTGGATAGCCAAATCCAAAAGAATGAAAGAGTATGCTTAACTCACACACTACACAAAAATTAACTCAAAATGAATCACAGACCTAAATATAAGAACTAGGATCACAGAAGTACTAGCAGAAGCATCTTCAAGATCTTGTAGTAGGAGATGGTTTCTTAGACTTTACACCCAAAGCACAAGCAACAAAAGAAGAAATAGATAAATGGGACCTCCTCAAAATTGAATACTTCTGTGCTTCAGAGGACTTTGTAAAGGAAGTGAAAAGCAAGCCTACTAATTGGGAGAAAATATTTGGAAACCACATGTCTCATAAGGTTTTAATATCTAGAATATATGAAGAATCCTACAGCTCAACAAAAAAAGACAACCAACCAATTTTAAAAATTGGGAAAACACTTGAATAAACACTTTTCCAAAGAGGAAATGCAGATGGCTAAAAGCACATCAAAAGATGTTCAACGTCACTAGCTATTAGGGAAATGCAAATCAAAACCACAATGTGTTATCATTTCACACCTACTAGCATGGCTAGTATCAAAAGAAAAAACAGAAAACTTCAAGTGTTAGAGAGGATGTGGAGGAGTAAGAACACTTACTCACTGCAATTGGGAATGTAGAATGGTGCAGCCATTGTGGAAGACAGTTTGGTGGTTCCTCAGGAAGCTAAGTATAGGATTACTATCTGATCTGGCAATTCTGCTTCTAGGTATATGCTCAGAAGAACTGAAAGCAGCGATTCGAACAGACAATTGCACACCTGTGTTCATAGCACACAGTATTCACCATTGGGAAAAGATGGAAACAACCGAAGTGTCCATCAGCTGATGAATGGATAAACAAAATGTGGTTTATATATTTGATGGAATATTATTCAGCTGTAAGAAGGAATGAAATTCCTAATGTATGTGACAACATAGATGTACCTTAAGGACATTATGTTGAGTGAAATAAATCAGACACAAACGACAAATATTGTGTGATCTCACTTATATGAACTGATTATAGTGAACAAACTCTTGGAGTTAAAATCTAGAGTACAGGTTACCAGCAGATAGAATGAGGGTAGAGAATGGGGAGCTGATGCTTAATTTTTACAGAATTTTTAATAAGGTTGATTGTAAATGTTTGGAAATGGATAGAGGTGAGGGTAGCACATTATGGTGAGTTTAACAGCACTGAGTTATGGGTGTGATTATTGTTGAAAAGGGAAGTTTAGGGTCGTGAATGTCACTGGAAGGAAAGCTAGAGGATAAAACATGGGACAGTATATCATAATGAAACCCTGTTGTGGATGATGACTATGGTTAATTGTACAAATATAAGAATGTTCTTACATGAACTAGAACAAATATACGTCATTATAAGGTACTAATAATATAAGGTATAAGGTGTTATGTGGGAAAAATAAAACTAAGGCAAACTATGGACTATAGTTAACAGGAATATTATAATATTATTTCATTAATTGTAAGAAAAGCACTATATCAATGACAAGTTTCAGTATTGGGGGTGGGGTATATAAGGTTGGATTTTTCTTTTCAGAGCAATGAGAATGTTTTCAAATTGATGGTAGTGATGAATGCACAACGCTGTGCTTATACTGAGGGCCACTGATTGTATACTTTGGATGGATTGTATGGTGTGTGAATAAAACTGTTTCAAAAAGAAAAAACTGCTAGTTCTTTAATGGTGAAAACATGAATCCAGATGGTATGGTTGCTCTCCTGATGGTGGTGACCCCATATGTGATGCTCTTTCAGGGTAGTTTAGAAATGGAGAAATGTTAGCAAATTTGACAATTACTTTGGATCTATCACCTGTCATCATAACTGGGTACTGCTTTTCATCCAGGATTTAGACAAGTAGGAATGATATTGTTTGAACTCTTCACCTATTTTACCCTTGATTTGTTTGGAACAGAGGCATTGTTTTAAGGAAAAAGCAAAACAAAACAAAACATGTCATGTAGGTTGTCTAAAAATAAAAATGTATTTAAACTTTAAAAAAAAGATTTAATTTAATTCAGGAAAAGGCTAATAAGAATTCATGGTATTTAGATTGGGGTGAAATGGTGTTAAAAATTAAGTTTCCTCCTCCTTTTAGTGGAACTTTCCACCTTCTATTTATCCAAATGTTATTTATTCTTTTGAAACTATTTTTATATTAATGCTGAATAGAACTGCTCTACTTTTCAGTGTTGGAACAAAACATAGAAAAGCTCATTTTTCCTCAGTTTGTTGAGGAGAATAGGTGGCAACTGAACCCCAACCTTGTGATATTTAACCTGGCATTGAGTTTGTATGTTGGTTATTTTTAAGATAAGCATATTGATTAAAAGCTCCTGTAGGCTGAACACATCATATAAAATTAATGCTGTTTTGTTCTAAATAATGGAAAGTTTTGAATTTTAAACAGTGTGGTTCTTCCAAATCCAACTTTTTGTTTACTGGTACCAAGTAACATTTACCCACTTTTATTACTTTGCCCAACAGATAACCTCTAGGGATGCCTCATATGGGCAATACCCCAACCACTCTTGGCTTAAAAGACGCCTACACAAAATTCTGTTCTGACATAGAATGAGGGAAGTAGGTTTAAATCAGTGTGCCCAGATCAGTTTGCAGTTTTGACAGAGATGGAGAGGAAAAGATAAAATCTTTACCATTTAACTTTAAAATATTATTTTTTAAAAATTATCTGAAATTACCATGGCATTACTAAATGATAGAGTTTATCATAAAGCTTTGTGGTCTATCGACTTATACTTTCCAATTTCCCAAGCTAATTTGTTAATAGTTTCACAACAGGTGGAAGTCTATATGCCAACTCTTAGTTAACAAACCTCTTTTTCAGAACTTTTTTTTCCTCTGAAGTACAATAGTTTTTAGTTTCTGTTTTAAGCAACTTACTTAAATATTAAGATATTTTTCATTTTTCTTTTAGGACCTTCTCAAGTTTTTAACCATTTTAAATGAGGAAAATAGCTATTCTGTAATCTTATCTAATCTTAACATTGATTTTCAACAATTGAAGTTATGTATATAAAATATTTCACAGCTTGCTTGCTATCCAGTTATTAGGGATTGTGAAGTTCTAGTTAAGAAATGTTTTATTAAATTGCTCTAAAATGATTCTTTCGGTTCCCAACTTCAGTTTGCAGTTAAATTTAAAGGAATTAAGTGTCTAGAGGTTTGTAAGATATTTCTGCATCTAGAAATGGAGGATATCATTCAGATCCCCAAGATCAGCATTAGTAGGGTCTCAGTTAAGAATTAGTGAAGGAGTGTTCAATTCTCAAATATAATATCAGTGACTGTCTTGTTGTTAATTGTTAATTATTAAAAATGAGCTTCTATGCATCTAGAAAATAGTTTCTAATACCGTTTTCCCATAAAAGGAACCAGCACTTCTTGGAGAAATGGCTGATTCTAGGACTGAGGCAGGAAACACAGGAAAAGCCTGGAGATTTTGTAGTGGCAGAAAGTAAAGAAGTGGTCCAAAAATAAAACAAAAACAGTTCCCTTATATCTAAGGAGCACAGGAGCTCCCAATGGCCAAAGGTGGATCAATTCAGGCAAAAAAAAAAAACAAACAAAAGTATTGGATTATAATCCGGAGTATAAAGTGAATACCCATGAATCCATACTAATAAAAATAAATGTTTTAATAATTAATAAATGGGGAGAAGAGTTAAGTCTCCCATGCAGAAGAATTCTGAGAAATTATGTAGATACTCTGCATGAGGAGGGGGAACATAAATTCCCACTCCTTAAGTTTTGGCTGTGCATAGTGACTTGGCTCCAGAGAGTACAGAATGGAAAGGGGGGAAAAAGAGTAACTTCTCAGTGGAAAATCTGACAAACACTTCCTCAGCCAAGTGATCAAGGTCATTATTAACAATAATAGGTCATGTTGATAGTTTGTACTTTTGATATAATGTGATGAAAATGACACTTCACCTCTGTGATTCTTCTCCCAATAACCCATAATGCCACTCTTGTCATGAGAAAAATATCAAATTCCCATAATGGGACATCCTGCAAAATACCTGACCAGAACTCAAAGCTGTCTAGGTCATCAAAAACAAGCAAATCCTGAAAAAATGTGACAGCCATAAAAAAAGAGCCTAAAGAGACATGACAACTAAATGTAACGTGGTATCCTGGAACAGGAAAGGACATTAAGTAAAAACTAAGGAAATCTGAAGGAAGTATGGACTTTGGTTGATAATTATGTATCAGTATTGGTCGTGAATTATAACAAATGTGCAATACTAACGTAAGAGGTTAATAGGGGAAATTGGGTACAAGGTATATACAGATAGTATCTGTATTATCAGCTTAACTTTTCTGTAAATCTAAAACTATTGTAAAAATCTAAAAAATGAAGTCTGTTAAAAGAATTAGTTTATGTAATTCCATGGTTTTTAGGAACCCATGGGATTATATAGAATTTTAATTATTTGTTACAAAAATGACCAGCTTCCAATTAAACTACACTTTAAAAGGAACATTTTTCTAGCCTTTGGACCTTGTGTAAATGCTGTGACTTTATGTGTGAATTTAACATCACGTTAAAAACATACGTGTATGTGTAATTCTCATTCTCTGAAATGGAATTAAATCAATCTTAGCATTGAGGAAAAAATTAGGTTACTTTCCTCCCTTCCACACTTTTCAGATAATTATTATTAATTTCTTAAAAATATTTATATGTACTTTTTATTCCTCATTACTAAAACATAAAGAAAATCCAAAACTTTGTTTGACTTTAAATTACAGGAAATGTTGAAAAGAAAAACTTATCAATAGTACATGATATGAGTATGATTTGTTTTTAGAGGTTTAAAAATGAGTCACCTTGAAGTCATGGAAAGGCTACCACTTACCACATTTACTGTTCTGATTAATTTTAATTTTTTTGTTTTAAGGACAATGTACAAATCAGTAGTAGCTTACTGAAGAAAAGTTTAGTGGTTGGTGTTGCTGTTTCAGTAATGTTATGTTGATGAATCAGAGTAATTTCTTATCAACTGTCACGGATTTACTCAAATCATTGAGTTTTCTTCTATGGTAGTTTCAAATGCAGTTAAACTTTGCTTAAGACATTTGCCTTTAATATATGAATTTAAAATATCAAAATACCACTTTAAAATTGTGTCCATACTGCAAGTTAATATGGTTACCTCTGTGACCGTTGAGCATAGTTTCATAATATAGCCTTGAAAAAAAAAGTGTTATTTTAACCTTTAAAACAGGCAAGGGGTCACATTTTTAATTGTCTGCAAAATGTTTTGATTTTTTAAAAAGATAGAGAGGTTGGGTATATATTTATGTAGCATAATCTCTGTTAGCTTTTTCATCTATAGGTTCGATTTAAAATATTTTTAAATGTAAGCTTTACAATTGCATTTGAGACTAAGCAACCTGCATTGTGTCATGACCCTTATAATACCACAAACCTTCTGTAATACTACTCCCAGAGAAAAACCCACATCCTATGTATAACCTTAGATTTATTTTGAAATCTCTGTGAAGAGAGCATAGAGAGATTACTAATTGTTTCTGTTATTTCCTTTAAAGGGTGTGATGTCTATTTGTAAATCATGTTTTTAATTTTAATTTGCCAGGTTTATAATGTTAAAGAATATTAAATAACGATTTCTTGTTCTAATAGGTAACATGTAAAAATTTAATAGTTATAAACTTTAGCTGAGAATTGGTTGTTGTGTTAGACAAATGTAAAGCATTCAAAATAGGAGATAGCGGTGGTATTCCAACAGCCAGCATTTCTAATCTAATACCGCTGGTCAGTTCAACACTAGTAAACTATTTGAAGTTACCACAGTGATAGCGTTTTTGACAGTTGAACTTGGTTTAAAAAAAAAAATTTAAAGGTCATTTAAATTGAGTATTGGTGTGAGGGTGAGTAGAAATTGGCACACTGGAATACTGTTAGCAGAAATTTAAATTGGCACAGTCTTTTCAGAGAACAGCTTGAGTACATACTCTTTGATCCGTGCTTCTACCTTTGGGCCACTCTTCAGAAATGTTTCAACATGTGCTCAAAGTTTTTGTTTTGTTTTCTTTTATTAGATATATCAAGCATACAACAGAGAGCATATAAAACACATGTACAGTTTAAAGAATAATTTTGAAGCAAACACCAGTGTAACCACCACCTACGAGGAATAAAATGGGGCCCATATCTTAGGGAGCTCCCTACTCCATTGTGCCCCTCCCTGATCGTAAAGTGTCTTCTCTTTACCTAGTGGTGGTCATCCTGAATTTGTTAAGCATAGCTTTACTTCCTATGCAAGCATTCTTCAAAGTTGAAAGTAATGTTTGCTTTTGAGCTTTATAAAAATAGGATTATTAGTTTCTGTATATTTTTCTTTAGGTCAACATTGTTATTGAGATTCATCTATATTGTTGCTTATAGCTTTAGTTTGTCCTTTCACGGTGTGTAGTTATGATGATACCCAAAAATTATCCATTCCTCTGTCGATCAACATTTGGGTTGACTCATGTTTTTTTGCTGTTTTGTATAATGCTGCTGTGAACCTTATGCTGCACATGTTCACAAGTATTTAGGTATGCAGGTCTCAATTTTCCAAAGTAATTGTACCAATTTTTATTCCCACCAGCAGTGTATGTGAGTTCTCTTTGCTCTGCATCCTCATCAATAGTTGGTTAGTGTCAGACTTCATAATTTTAACCAATTTAAGAGATGTCAAATAGTATTTCAATTCGGCTTTTCCTGATTCCTAATGGGTTTGAGCACTTCTTCATATATAGATTGAACATTTGGATTTTCTTTAAATAAGCTTTAAGGTAACCATTTCTAAAATGGCAATAAGAGTTATAACTTCCAAATAATTATAGTTAAATATCAACAAAATAAACTTGGTCCACCTAGCAAAAGTGCCACACTCCCCTGTCCTTAAAGTCTCTGAGTGCTCTAACTCCTGTCTGCTTCTCTGACTGTGACTCATACCACATACCACTTCACATGTTACACTCCCCATAGCTGGTTCCTTCTCATTTAAGTCTCAGCTTAGAATCACCTACTTACAGAGATATTTCCTAACCATCTTTATAATGTAGGCCCCTCATACTGTCACTCTAATCATCATGTGTTTTTTTTTATGGCTTTCATCCATGTCTAAATTTATCCTCATTTAAAAAAATTACCTCCCACAGTGACATTATACATTAGAACCTTATTTGTCTTATTTACTGCTTTATGCTTAGTGCCTGACATATAATACATGCTCAATAAATAATTGTGAATAAATTTTAGGAGGAGACAATAGAATCGTGTAGAAGAGAATTTGATGTCTTCTGCCACAAGAGCAGGTAGCAGATACTAAGTTATATGTAAGCATTCACTTATTAAATAAATGGTTTCTCAGAGATAGGTCGAAATGATCCCAGAATCCTCCCCCACCCCTGCCATCACCTAACAAAATAATAAACAATAGTTGTTTTCTAAAAAGCAAAATTTTCTCACAAAAAGCAACATGAGAGAAAAAAACATAACATAATGCAATAAACTTTAAAAACTTCAGCTAAGAAAAGAAATAGGCAATTCTAGAACAGAGAGGCCTGTTCTCGATCTACCTGTTCTCCCTCCCATCCTCACCCCCAAAACTGTACAAATAAGTCAGCAAAATCCTAAGAGAACTCATTCATATCCCAAAGGTGGAAGGAAGGAAAATTAGTAGGTAACATTCTGACTGAGGAGCAATAGAAGCTTCTGTAAGGAGGAACCCAGTGAAAGAGATTAGTAACATGAACATGTGAATCTTTACTAAAGTGAAGTCCTGGCAAACTTACTGATGTTTGGGAGATCATCTGAATCCTGAAAATAGTCCTTCAGGTTTTGGGTTATATCACCCAGCTAAGTAACACAAGATATTTAATGAAACCTCAGAAGAGTAAGCGGAGCTTTTCTTTACATTCTTCCTTTCTCTATGATTTTCTGTCAAATTATAAAAAATGAGAACAAATTTGAGCTTGGAGGGCAAAGGAACTAGGTCTCAATTATGGTAGAGAGTTAATAAGTCACTCATATCATTCTAGTATTTGGAATATCTGGACAGAGTCCTATAGTCATGCATTGATGAAGAGAAATGGGACAGCAACTAGGTAAATATTACTGTAACAAGAATGAGACGAGAGGAGGAAATAGTTTTCAGAAAAATGAAAGAGAGTGCCATGTATTTTTAAATGGGGAAAGATAGGCTCTTCAACAAATGGTGCTGGGAAAGCTGGTATATCCACTGGAAAAGAATGAAGTTGGATTCCTACCTCAGGCAATATACAAAAATCAACTCAAAATGGATAAACAACTTAAACATAAGGGCCAAAACTATGAAACTTTTAGAAGAAACATAAGGAAAAATCTTGATGGCCTTAGATTTGGTAGTAATTTCTTAGAGATAACACCAAATGCACAAGCAACAAAAGAAAAAAAAATAAACTGGACTTTATCAAAATTAAACTTTTGTGCAACAGAGAACATTATCAAGAAGTGAAAAGACAGCCTACAGAATGGGAGAAAGTAGTTGTAAATAATATCTCATATGGGTTTCAGATCCAGAATTTATAAAGAACTGCTACAACTCAACACTAAAAAGACAACCCATTAAAAAATAAGGAAAGGACTTCTCCAAAGATACACAAATAGTAAACACATGAAAAGATGCTCAACATCGTTAGTAATCAGAGAAATACAAATCAAAACCACAATGGGATACTTTGCACACTAGAATGGCTATTATTAAAAAACAGAAATTTTTAAATGTTGGCAAGGATATGGAGAAATAGGAACCCTTGTACAACCACTATGAGAAACAGTTGGCAGTTCCTCAAAAAGTTAAACAAAGAGTTGCCATATGACCCAGAAATTCCAAGTCTAGGGTATATCCCCAAAAGAATTGAAAGCAGGAATTTGAAGAAGTGTTTATATACTAATGTTCATAAGAGCATTATCACAGTAGCCAAAAGGTGGAAACAACCCAAGGGTTCATCCACAAATGAATGAATGAACAAATAGTAGTATATACATATAATGGAATATTATTCAGCCATAAAAAAGTTCTGATACATGCTACAACATTGATGAACCTTGAAAACATTTGCTAAATGAAATACACCTGACACAAAACAAAAGAGATTGTATGATTCCACTTATATGAAATATCTAGAATAAGCAAATACATAGAGACAGAAAGTATATCAGTGGGTACCATAGGTTTGGGGTGGGGGAAATGAGAGGGTGGAGAAGGGTAGATGTCTGGGAGTTCTAGCTTAATAGGCTCAGAGTTTCTGGCTTGGAACTTGAAAAAGTCTCAGTAATGGATGGTGGTGAGGGTAGTACAACATTGTGAATATAATTGATCCCACTGAAATGTACAGTTAAAAATGCTTAAAATGGGAAATGTTGTGTTACATAAATGTTACCACCTTAAAATTTTTTTAATAGAATCCTGAACGAGAAGAAAGGTAATTAATTGATAAGAGGGGAATTGCAATTGCTCCACACTACCAAAGGACTTAACATGAATTCAATAAAATTGAGATCAGAAGATAAGATGATAAAAAAATAATATGGTGTGAAAAGGAAGATCACACCCCCAAGGAAACAAATTGAAGCCCAGTATAACATTGCAGAAACCACAAAAGATTAGTCTATTAAATAGACAGTGCTGAAAAGTGAAGTGTTGGCGTGGAGGAAAGGCTTGAGATAATCTCAGTGAATGCAGAGAGTAAGAGTGTAAAACAAGTAATTGCTAATATATTTTGTGGACATAGATCATCTAATACTGAGGCTAATTGGTGTCCCATAACAAATGGAAAAGAAGATGTATTCAAAGATACAATAAGAAAAGTGCCCTGAAATTAAGGAAGATTTTGAATATGCAAATTAAAAGAACACTCTATGTTCTGGGACAATTTGACCCAGAATGCTGCTAAACACATAAACCAAATTACCTGCAAGGTGGAATGTGGAGAATAAGACTTGTCCTTCAGTTTTCTACACAGCATATTCAGTGCCACAGTCCAATAGAGCAGTGTCTAAACTTAGTCCCTCAGTGTCACTTCAAGTGCTCAATAGCTTCATGTGGGTAATTGCTACCATATTAAAACAGTGCAGATATAGAACATTTCCATTATCACAGAAGATTCTCTTAGTGCTAGTCTACAAATTCTGAGTTTGGGTAACCCAAAAATATTGTCTACTAGATGTCATTTAAGTATATTAAAGAAACAGGCTGGCATTTTCCTGTGTGAAAAAACTGGTGGGATACTGATCTTGTGATCTTTTCTCGAAAAATCTACTAACGAGTCAAAATAAAGAACCAAGGATGCTATGATAACAGTAGTAGTGAATATTGAATCAATTTAAATACAGAACTAATAGTAAAGAAAGACAGGAAAAATGGTTACAGATCAGATTGTTTTTCTTATAAACTAAACAACAAAAAAACAAAACAAAACAAAACAAAAACTCTGAAAGTAGAGGGAGGGGAGATAGAAGCAAGCATAAATACACTCATCCTCAACTTTTATAGCAATATGCTAAATCAGTGCCACCTAAACTTAAAGCATGTAGTAAAAAAAAAATGGACTCCAGCATCTTAATGTTTTTAAAAATCTCTTTTCTTAAACTAGAAGTTTTTTGCAAGGAAATTACATCTTTTGTATTGAAGAAACACTATGTTATTTTACTATCAATTTCAGCTAAAATTTAACTTTTCATCTGTACCTTTTTGCTTTGTTTAATCTAAAATGAAAGTATAATTTAAAAAAATTATTTTTCTTTAAAACATTATCTTTTACCAAATATATGAATGTAACATATAAAATATGTAAAAAATTAAATATTTACCAGTATAATATATAGAGTGCTGCCATCTATTGCTCTTCCTATAAATTTTCTGAGTTTTGGGCTTTAAATATTTAAGTTTCTGTGTCCATGTGTTCTATGCTTACTCCTTTGACCCAACTAATCCTTAAAATATAAATTATATTTGCTTTTCTCTGCTGCCGATTTGGCTTGATAAAGGAAATAAAAACAGTATGTTATTTGGGGTTTTGTTGATGGGAAATTTTTCTATTTCAGCTTAGATAATACATAGTCTGTAAGCTTGGACTCTTCAAAAAAATTAACAATCTCATGAAAAACAAAGAAGGCAGAGGGACTATTATAGATTAAAAGAGGCTAAGGCATTATAGTAACCAAATGTAACTATGAACCATGGTTGGGTTCTGGACAGCAATATAAGGTTTTGGGTCACGTGGGACAAATTTAATTAAGAACTGTATGTTCGATGATATTACAGAATTGCTGTTATTTTGGAATTACTGTTAATTTCGGTATTAAATGGTATTTGGTTAGGACAGTTTCTTAGGAAATGCATGATGGCATATATATGAAAGAAAGGTCATGATATCTGCTGTTTATATTCAGATTGTTCAGAAAAATTGTCTTTGTATGCATGCACACACACATATACATATGTAGAGAATGAAAGCAAACGTGACAAAATTTTAAGTGGTCAATATAGATGAACGGTATATGGTTGTCATTATACTATTGTTTCAGCTCTTTGCATTTGAAAAATTTTGAAAACTAAAAAGCTAAGTTACAGTTTTGCAAGATATAAATAATTAAATGCTTTTATAATTGCCTCTTGGACTGATGTGCTTCCTACTACCTCAGCTTTGCGTTTAGTCCATTAACTGGATGTTAACTGCTTAAAAAACACTTAAAAAAAAACTTTGAAGCAAATTGTCTGATCATACAGAGTTTTAAAAAAACCTAAGACTTTTAACACAGCTTTTAAAATCTGCTATCTTCCTGTCTAAGGAAGTGTTCTTCCTGTGGCAAGATAGGGTAAGTTATAACCAGCAGTAAAAACATAGATAAAGAAACAAACAGGAATGGACTCTTAAGCATGCTCATTACAATTCCTCTTAAAAAGTGAAGCTGACTGTATTCATAGGTTTAAACAAGACTTTAGTGCCCGTCTCTTCTTCCTCTCACCTGTACAGTACTTTTTAATATTATGTACTAGCCCCTGCTTTTCTCCCAAACACTTGTTAAAAGTTATTTCACATCTTATTCTTATTTTTGCTGCCCTATAACATGCAAGAACTCAAGTTAGCAAGAAAACTTTTCACATTTTCTCTTAAATCTTCTAACGATGCACCAGTACATTTATAATTGTTCAGAGTTTTAAAAGTTATGTTAGAAGGCAGTAAGTGTAGGTGAAAATATCTCTGACTAAAATGTCCGTTTTCACCGTGACCATGTAACACACTGCGCAAATGCATGTTCATTTTCCCTCCTGCTGACCACAGTGTCTATTGATTTTGCAATAAACTGTAAGGGAATATGTGACATCCTGGACACATTCCAGCAATACCTCCTCTTTCTCTTGTTACAATTTCTTATGGTCATGGGGATAAAACAGGTGAATGTGTATTCTTAAGGTCATAAGCATACACATTCCAAGCATAAACAGTCCAAGTGGTCAAACATCAGAATCACTGTTTTTGGTAAAATACATACACCGCTTCACATATTTATGTAGTTATATTAAAGAGCATAGCTTTTTTTTTTTAAACTATTTATCATCCTTTTATTCAGTAAATAGGTTAGAGGATTGGACTCAATATTTCCCTTATTTATTTCCATATTTCCTCAAAGGTATCAACACCTGTAAGAATTATTTTGCTGACCCCCAAATGTTTGATTTTTCTTCATTCTTTAGCATTTTTATAGGGGCCATATATGTGGAATTTTTTCAGATCCTGAACATTTTTATTTAGTTCCTCATTGTACATTACTAAACTTAAACATAATATTTTCTCTTTGAAAGCTGGGTTAACCAAGAAAGGGTTTGAGTTCAAAACTGAACCAACTTCTGTAGACAGGGAACTGACCAGCTGAAAATAACATGGAAATAATGTGAAGTGAAACTGATAGCAGAATTGAAAGAAATTAATTTAATGACCCTTGACATTTTTCCTCTATTTTTGTTTTTAAATATATTCACTCTGGAAATGTGGAAACTATTCGTAAATAACTTTATGAGTCTTGGTCATGTACCACATTTACCATTGTGGTGGTAGTTAAAAGAAATACTTATCTCTTTCTTGTATGTAAAATTATACTAAATAAATTTTATAATGAATTTAGACATTATTTGAGATGCTTAGGAAACAGGCTAAAAAGTTTTTTATAACTGGCATATAAATAGAATATTTAATTTGTGTTTAAAAGTTAATTTTCAATGGTAATTCAAACCTGTGCATTTCAAATAGAGGCCTATATCTGGCTATGTCAGAATCACCTGTGTACCTTTCAAAGTATACTGATTTTCAAGCCCCATTCCTAAAGTTCAGAATTTAGTAGGTAAAGAGTAGGATCCTATAATCTATTTGTCTACAAAACTCTCCAAGTTGTTTTTCTCTTTAATCATCTTTGGGAATCACTGTTTTAAATATTACCTGGGTTAGATTGTTTATATTATTTATTGTACTCATTTACTTAGTTATATATTTTTAAATGTGTATTAGTAGAATGTTTTTATTGAAGAAACCCCAGTTTTAAATAATAATGAGGATTCATTGGCTTATGTAACTGAAAAGTCCAAAAATAGGATGTACTTTAGGAAAAGTTTGATTTGAGCTCCAAGTTGGTACAATTAAACATGATTCTGAAGGCATTGCCCTCCTTGTCATTTTCATTCTCAAAAGGTTTTCCTCATCATGTTAAAATGGCTAACAGGTGAGCTTCATATACACATATCATAATGTCCAGAATAAAATTCTGGAGTCACATTGTTTAGCAACCCCTGTGATTAGCAACCACTGTGGCAAAACAGATGGGATTATCTTGTTTGGCTTAGATCCTACCAGTCAAGGCCTACCAAGAGTTAAGGGTGGGATAATTCCAACTTTATGGCCACCACATAATATGGGCAAGGGAGGAGAGGTAGTGATTGTTGAGATAACAACCACAAAATCTACGACAAAATATCAGCCTGCCCCCAAATTATATTCTCTGTTAATGAAGTCCTAATTTATATGATTTATTCGTGTTACTTTTTAGTTTTTTAAGTTTCCAGTCAAATGTGAAGAAGGTAGGATCCATTCCTAGATTTTAAATGATAGGTAGATTTTAAATGAAGAATCACTGTGACCTTTGGGAGAGATGTATATCCTTCCTCATAGGTGAATGAAGTACTTTATATACCAGTGCTTACTTTCAGCACACACTGGTGGGGGAGAGGGGAATAAATTGTTTTTTTATTGATGACTTTTTCCTCTCAGTATTTTAGTGTGAAAATTTTCAAACATACAGTAGTTGAAAGAATTGTACAGTGAATACCCATAAAACCACTCCATTATGCAATTAAAATTTTAACATATTTGCTTTATCTCTTGCTTTGTCGGATATTCTTATACCCATCATTATAGCCTTCTTATTTTTTTGATGCATTTCAAAGTAAGTTGCAGACATTGTTACACCTTACCGCTAAATACTTCAACATACATATTAACTAGAGTTACTGAAGACCTTTTGATTAATGGGCTCATATTCAAACTCTGGCTAAAGGCCTTAAAATGAAACAGATTGTTATAAACATCATAATGGTAATTGCTAAAATTATTCAAAGATAGATCCAAGAGTGAAATGTGCATTTAAACTTTTAAAATGGTACTTTATGATCTCAATATAAAATTCTGTTTATTTAAGTACTAAAGGTATGGATATAAGGTCTGTTCCATGAAATTATAGCATACCAAAATTGTTGATATGTTGGACCTCTTTTTCTTTAAATTTGTTACTTACTTAATTAGTTTTGCCTAGGAAACCAGTCAACTAGCAATCTATTGTTATCAGCTAGACCGAAAGAAAATGCAAGTTCCTGGTAAATTTATTAGGTAGCTGACATTTTCCCACCTGCTTATCAGAAACAACCATGTGGACACTGCTTGAAAATAGAAAGTTATAAAACTACTTGCAAAAAATATCTTGAACATTAGATAATTGAATGAATATCTCAGAAATAAAAGTAAATTGATATCTATGTCATAGAATACAGTAGTTAATTGCTGTATTTTTCTGCACTGTAAGTATAGAGCTATTCACTCTAGGACACTATAAAGCTTTGAATACAAATATTTAAATGAGGGCCCATTTGTAGAACATAAAAATCACAGATTTTTAGAGAAAAGTTAATTCTACATTTTATTATATTACATAATATTTAGGACATCTATCACTTTTTCCTTTTGTTTTTGAAATGTCAGCTGTTAATTCCTTTAAGGCAGACTGTTGACTCAGAATACCCCACACAGAGCTTCCCAACTGATGTGTCTGTTACAATGGTGTGCCACTAATGTGTGACAGGTGTGCTGAGGTTGTAATGACCTGAGCCCTGGGAGTCATTGCTGGAGCCTGGAGCTGCATAATAACACTTCCTCTTTCCTCAGTTTGCCCAATTTGCCCCGTAAATTTTTCATTTTTCTCTGGGCATGTCCACAGAAACAGTGGTAATAAGTACCATGTCTAACTTTTTGTATGTAAAATTATGTGGAAGAAACCCAACATTAAGCTTTGTAAAGTTATATTTAAAGTTATAAAGGATAGCTGTATACAATTGGATTTAAACAGCTATATTAAGTTTTTCTCTTTGAAATTCTGCCTTATTGATCTTCAGTCAATCAGGTGCAAAGAACACTTTTATTGAAAAATCTAAGAGGGCTTTGATTTCTTACAGGAGTCTTTTTTTTTTTCAAGTTTAAAACATTCCATCATTTTTATTGTAAAATTTCCTAACTGCCTTATTTTTCAGTAAGTACTGCCTTTTCTCCAAAGAAATCAAGGTGCTATAACAAAATTTTTAGCTAAATCCTACCGAGACCCATCTTTGGAGGAGACAGATCTTTGGAGTACCTCAGTGGCTTTTTGCAAAACAGATTTAGGGATACCTATCTTGCCAAACTTCTTTTTTTTTCCTTCATTACAAATTTACTTATAGGAAGGGACGAGTAATTATTGATGATTCTACAACCTTTCAAACTTAAAGTCTTTCCACTTTCTTGAACTTCTATCTTAAAGTGTTAGAGCTTACCTTGAGCTTTGTCATCCATTTACACTGAAAGTTTTTGTTATCCCACATGACATTATTGCTATGGGATGTCCAAAATCCTCAAGAACTTTGCCTTTGTGGGACCAGATTCAAAGGTACCTTTAGGTACCTTTCTCCAAGTCTGATTTCAAACCACAACCATCTTGCCTTTCCACCTCATCCAGGATTTCCTCCTAGGAGTAGATTGCACTTTCCATTTAATCAACCATTTCAAGGGAGTAAATATGATGTGAAACCAAAATGAGACAAAACAAACCCACACACACACACACAAAGTGGAGCTGAAGATATGTATCTATATGAGTGATCTGCATCAAATAAATTTCCTTTTGAAGTTGTTTGCTTACTCTGTTGCTGCTGCCATTTCTCATGTCACATTTTTGAGAATATATTCCATAATAATGGTTTCATTTATTTTACATCAGTAAACATTCTCCTTCCATATATTTTTTCCTTCTACATTCTTCTTTTCTTTCCTTCCTGCTTCACTTACTCCCTTATTCCCCTCTGCTTGACAACATCCTTTCTCATTTTGAGAATATTTAGAACTGAGGTGGAGTAAGTCAAAAGCCAAGGAAGATTTTAGGAGGTAATCATGAAACAGACTGAATTTGGGTGGCCGGTTCATTAGTCTTTATTATATTCTTCTTTTGTTCTTGTTCTGTGCCTGTTTTAGTTTGCTAATGCTGCCAGAATGCAAAACACCAGAGATGGATTGACTTTTATAAAAGGGGTTTATTTGGTTACACAGTTACAGTCTTAAGGCCATAAAGTGTCCAAGGTAAGGCATCAACAATTGGGTACCTTCACTGGAGGATGGCCAATGGCATTCGGAAAACCTCTGTTAGCTGGGAAGGCATGTGGCTGGCGTCTGCTCCAAGTTCTGGTTTCAAAATGGCTTTCTCCCAGGATGTTCCTCACCATGGTGCAGTTCCTCACAAATGTCACTCTTAGTTGCACTTGGGATATTTGTCCTCTCTCAGCTTCTCCGGAGCAAGAGTCTGCTTTCAAGGGCCATCTTCAAACTGTCTCTCATCTGCAACTCCTGTGCTTTCTTCAAAGTGTCCCTCTTGGCTGTAGCTCCTCTTCAAAACGTCATTCACAGCTGCACTGTGTTCCTTCTGTTTGTCAGCTCATTTATATGGCTCCACTGATCAAGGCCCACCCTAAATGGGTGGGGCCACGCCTCCATGGAAATTGTCTCATCAGAATTATCACCTACAGTTGGGTGGGGTGTATTTCCATGCAAACAACCTAATCCAAACGTTCCAACTTAATCCTCACTAATATGTCTGCCCCACAAGATTGCATCAAAGAATATGGCTTTTTCGGGGGGGGGGGGTGGGGGCATAATACATTCAAACCAGCACAGTGCCTTTGAAATTTTTCATTGAAAAAGTGGAATGATTAAAAATAAGATGCAGACATAAGTACACATGAGTGGTACTGAACAGCTGTAAGTTGATAACATGGGTCATTAGCTTAGCATCCTAAATGCAAGTGGCTATGCCGTATCGTCATTATTTTCATATTGCAATTCCCGTTTTAGTCAGCAGGGTCTAAAATAAATAAACAAGTAAAGACAAGACTTTTGCAACAAATCCAAGGAAGCGAATTTGCTTCATCCTTGGCTTAAATTTCCGTACTCTTGTTTGCTTTATTCTTCTTATGTGAAGAATTTGCTGTAATTTAGGGTGAAAGAGTCTCTGTCACTCTTAGGCAACCAATTGACTCAATCTTTCATTCAGTTTTCCTCTTCTAAGAATTAGGAAGAATAGTATCTATCACAAAGGCTCATTATGTTTACACATAAAAGGCTTAGAAAAATTCCTGGCACGTTATAAGCACCCATCTTTTCCCACCAGGACTCCCCATGTGAATTAAGCCCAACAGAAGATGATTTGAGTGATTGTTTTCTCAAATCTCCAAGTGTAGTACATAGTACCATTCTAGATACAGGGAAGGTAAGTTAGATCATTACATTCAATAGATGCTTTAGGCATTAGGGCTTAATTGCTTTGGGGAACCTCAATGGAGAAAGAGCTAATAAGTGTTCATTAAATGTTAACTATTACTATTTGGGTTGCAGGTAACAGAAACTCCAATTCAAACTGGTTTAAATAGTAAAGGGACTTTATTGTACAGGACCTAAGATACCTTTGAAATATTTTTTAAAAACTTTTGAATTCTGAACACTAAGATAACTTTTCATGAACTTCAAAGCTCTCACAAATCAGAATGTGTATCTTTCTGCTGTGTGTGTCCTAATATGGAATGATCTTCCAAGTTGTACTGTTGAGAGAAAAGAAAAGGCAGAACAGAGTGTATAATGTCTATAGTGTGGGTAAAAATATATGTGTATACTTGTGTGTTTGATTATGTTTGTACAAAATATTATGGGAAGAGTATACTAAAAAACCAACTGCCTTCAAGAAAGGAAACTGGGTAGTTGGCGACTTAAAAATAAGTTACTTCTGATACCAAGAGTTACTCAGTTATTCAGTTATACTCTGGATCAGAGTATAACATTTTAGGCATCAACACAGATTATAATCTGGAAATATCAAAAACAACTAAATTTTCACTCTTTAATAAGCTTTGTTTAAAAAGTTCACATATATTTTCAGATGGTACAAAAAAGGCAATCTCTCCCCTTCCCAGTCTATTTCCCTTGGAAATAGTCCCAACACTTTTCTGGAACTGGCTTTTAGGATAGGAGGACCTTTTAATCAGCTATATCTGGGACTTCCAACACACATTTCTGAGCTAATTACACAAAGCAGAGTCAGAGCTGTCCTCCCCTTGTTGGAGTGATTTGGAGAACCTTTTCTTTTTTCCCTTTCTCTGTTCTCCAAGCAAAAGCAGACCTCCCCATGTACTGTGGGAGGTTCTCACCCTCTTGACTTAGGCATTGAATCTCCCATGTTAGTGGATAGTGAGCCATCTGCTCTCAAGATAACTAATTGTCTACATTACATAAATGACTTTGAAATTTTATGATAATTTTCTTCATGAGTAGACCCATTCAACTGATTTCTCAGAGTCTTTCAAAGGGTACATTTTATAAATTGTTTTTATTGTAAACAGCACTTATTAAGCAATATTTAGAAATATTGGGTATAGTTCACTGAGAATTATTTTTCAAAGACCATTTGAGAGTGAATTTGTTCAGAATTCTGCTAATTAAAGAATATGTGCTTATGCTTTCCTATATCTTGAAATATTTGAGTGCATGCTATGAAAACTGCCTCTTGTTTTTGCTTTGTTGTATTGTCACAAAACAGAAAGAAGAAGGAAAGCTTCAAGGACAACTTAACAAGTCTGATTCTAACCAGTATATTAGGGAACTGAAAGATCAGATAGCAGAGCTGAATCATGAGGTAGGTGATAAATTTTGATCTTCACATATTTCTTTCTTCCTTCCTCTGTATTGTAACAACAATTTGTTACTGGTTATAAGACTGACTCTTTCATGCTAAATATTTTCTATGAATCCTTAGTTATAATTAATAAGAAGAGTATTTTAAAAGATTATCTTTTTAACAAGGATTTTTCTATCCTAATAATGAGGATTTATTTTAGTTAAGCCTCTCCATCATAACCTAAAATGATCAAGTAATATTTGCATGGCAAGTATTAGATTTTTAAATTATTGTCTAAAAACCCTTGAAAATTTGCCTAGATATCTAAGATACTTCAATTTAGCTAAAACTTTCCTATAGACTTATAGAATAGATTTGTGGTAGTTACCGTTGTGGGTAGAGGGAAGTCTTTTTACTCTTGTCTTCTTTTACACTGATGGTGTTATTACTGAGATTGCAAAAAAAGGATACTTGCCTAATATCAGTTAACAGATTTCTAAGTATCTGAACACTTTTTAAACTGGCACTGCCTTGAATCTGTGAGATTCAACTCATGAAATTTTCAGATACTTTTCCTAGAAACTATACCAGTAACTTACAGGAGTTGAACTAATGATCAGTGCCTGGCTGAGCATGAATAGAAAAGCTATTTCTTTATATGGGTTATTTATAAAATAATGTTTATTCACAGTGATGAGATTTGAAAAGGTAACAAAAACCTCATTTGTTCAAAAAAGGAAACTTATTTTGGTCACTAAATGAGTTTAAACTTCCAAGAAAAAATTGGGGCATTACCCTCTCCCAGTATTACTCCCTGCAGTTAAAGTCTGAGTGATTTGAGTAATTTCCCTGGAGTAATCAATCTAAAAGTAAATTCTGAACAAAAAACAAACAAAATACTAACAAAAATGTAAATCTTAGATGTGGTTTAATTTAATTTGCCCTGAGTTTTTAAGGTCATTCGATAATCAATAAATCAAATAATAAATTTAAAAATCAATAAATATTGATTTTCAGCCATGATAACATTTGCAAAATTCAGGATATTGTAGAATCTTTGCCTATTTGTGTTCAGTTTTTCTAATCTGTTTTGGTCCAATAGCCATGTATGAAAAAACAAGTTTGTTACTGTTGCTGAAAGAATATTAAGATACTACAGTTAACTATAGTCCATGGTTTGCCATAGGTATATTTTTTCCCATATACCCCTCTATTATTAACTCCTTGTAATAGTGTCATACATTTGTTCTAGTTCATGAGAGAGCTTTTTTATATTAGTACAGTTAATCACAATCATTGTCTACCACAGGATTCATTGTTATACATTACCATGTTTTAACCTCCAGCTTTCCTTCTGGCGACATACATGAAAAAACATTAATTTTACCTGTTATTTTCTTGACTACAAATGAAGATATTATTCTCATGAGAGCTGGCAAAAAAAAATAGTTCATGTGAGGTTTAACTTTAATGTCAATTTTTAATGTATGGCCTGTGAAAGCAGTCTCCTATCTTATACTCACATAAAAAGAAAATTAATCAAAAGTGTAGAATTTTCTATTGTTAAAATAAAAACTAGATTATGCAAATTAAAGACTAGAAGTTTGTGATGAGATGCTAATAGTGCAGTTCAGAGTAGGCCAGAGTCTTGGGCTTAAGCAGACCCCAGTTGGAAAACATGGTAGAAAGGAGGAGAGAATATAGTTCAGCTGGAGATAGCACAAGTAAAGTTTCAGAGGTGAGAGTGAGCATAGGGTTGTGAGTTCAGAGGAGGCCAAATTCAACTGAAGAATTAATGTGACCAAGTTGTGGGAAATAATGCTAGACTGAGTAGAACCAGTTTATGGTTCTTCCTAGATAATATGAAGCCATAATGGGTCTTCAGTTGGAGATTTTTTTTTTCATTATGTTTTCTGATCGGATTTTAATGTGTTCACCTATTTCAAAGTTTTATCACTAGACAGAGAATAAGTGAAAACAGGTGAAAGTTTGAACCAAGCTACTAGTGAATATTGGTTGCTGTAAACTTACAGTGAAAATTAGTGTTTGTTGGACCAGCTCCTTGGAGGGGTAAAAAAAGTGTCACTTTTTGTGTTCTCGTGTTTTCATGTCTTCACAGTGAAAAATGACAGCCCAAGTCAGTCTCATCTCTCCAATTTAACATTTGCCTGTGTGCTATAATTTACTGAAATCTTTGGCTTTCAGCATAAAAATTTATTTTGAAATATCAGTAGTCACTTTGTTAGCTGATTTTTGTACTTCTTTAAATGTTGAAGGAAACACTAAAGGGAATGATGAACTTTGCTGCATATGCATCTTTCCAAAGGTACAGCAATATTGTACATGTTGTAACAACTGACTGTGTAGCATAGTCAGCTGTATAAAGTGGTAAAGAAGATTAAGCAAGTATTTTTTATAAATGACTGAATGTATTTTTGATAAATAAAATAATAGTTATGATTTATTAAGTGCCTACTATAGGCTAAGCATCATATGTCAGAGACTTCCTATTTATTATGATTACTAACCTTTATAACAATCTCACATGAAGGTGGTATTGTTGTCAGTTGCATAGATGTGGAAACTGAGACTCACAATAATTAAGTAACTTGCCCAGGATTATATAAATAGTAAATGGTTAAGCTGGAATCCAGTCCACTTCAGCTTATTGTTTTCTGCTGCTTTACGTGGACATTAGATTAGAAAACACGTCATCAATATTCAAAATCTTAAGAAGGGCAATTTATGACAGTATGTTAACTGTGTAGTTCCTCTCTGGTACATGAATTTGAAAACATCCAGTGATACATGAGTTCTACCTTTGACATAGCCACATGAACTCCCCAGCCACATGAACTCCCCATCTTTCTCTCTGTCATTGCAAATGGCGATTTATCTTCCCTTCTTACTGTTTGCTGTGATCCATCCTAATACCTTCTCTGGCTCCAAACTCCTGCAGTTCCTGCCCTCATAACCTGACTAATTTTGCTCCTGACTTTACCTCCTTCCCATAGAAATGTTTGAATTTGGCACCTTTTAACCCCTGTCAAGACCTTCACAGAAGCCATTGTGGAAAACCTTGCTGCCCCAGGCTGACAGGAACCATGATTAAGTCCTCCCACACTCCCCACATACCATCGTGGCATACACAGAAAAGCCCCTGACCTACCGCCTTTACTCCAGTTCAAGTGCTTTCCTTCCCATCTTCCCTATCTCTTACCCTCGAACCCATCCATCTTCAGTGCACCTACAGTTTACTGGGCACTGGGTTTAGAACTGAAGACAAAGAAGATTGAAACAGTTCATGCCCTTAAGAGGCTCACAGTCTAGCAGTGGAGATCAACATACAAAGAACAAATTGCAATACTTTGTGAAAAGTATAACAGTAGAATAGTATAGTAGCTACCATTTATTTAACAGTTGCTTTGTGCCAGACACTGTACTAAATGTTATACTTACATTATTTCTTTTAATCTTCACAACAGTCCTATGAAATAAGTAGCATCATTACCATGCATATTTTATACGATAAGTTCAGGGAGATTAATAACTCCCCACAGTCATACTGAATATGCCATAATTTATTTATCCATTCTACTGTTGATGAACATTTGAATTATTTCCAGTTTGGTCTATTAAGAACATTGCTGCTAATGAGTTTTCTTGTTGCATGTCTTTTGGTGCACATACACATGCATTGCAGTTGGTTATTGTCTTAGTTTCCTAGGCTACCATAACAAAGAACCACAAACTTGATGGATTAAAAAAACAGAAATTTATTGTCTTACAGTTTGGAGGCCAGAAGTCTGAATCTGATGGAGAAATTCCTTCCTTGTTTTTTCCTATCTACTGGTGGTTTGCTGGCATTCTTTGGGCTTCAGTCTCTTTCTCTGTCTTCACATGGCATTCTCTCATGTTGTCTGTCTCTTTGTCCCCTCTCCCTTTTTAATAAGGACTCCAGTCATAGTGGATCAGGGCCACCCAAATCCAGGTTGGCCTCAACTAACAGCAATGTCAAAGACTGTTTCCAAGTAAGTTCACATTCACAGGACTGGAGGTTAGGACTTGAACATGTCTTTTTTTTGGGGGGGTGGGGGACGACACAATTCTACCCATAACAATTACATGCTTAGGAGTGAAATTGCTAGGTAACATGTATGCCTCTGTTCAACTATTGTGGATACTGCCAAACCGTTTTCCAAGGCAGTTATGCCAATTTACAATCCCATAAGCAGTGAAAAAGGTTTTACATTCTTACCAGCACTGTCAAAATCTTCCAGTTTAAGCCATTCTTAACGTTACTTATTATGGTTTTGATGTTTCCCTGGCTGTTATGAGATTGACTATCTTTTCCCCAGCATCTAGAACAATGTTGGCATATAGAAGGTACCCTGTGGCTTTGCTGACAAGTTAACGTATAAGCTGAGTTAAGACAGCTGAGAAGTTTCCTGATGTGCAAAATCAGTGGAGAGAACATACCAGTAGAAGAAATGATTAGCACAAAGTCCCCAGAATGAAAATGCAGTAGCCCTTTGGAGAAACTACACTAATGTGATTGGAGTATAAGTGAAGGGAGGGACAAATGTACAAGTTAAGATTAAAGAGGTAGATGGGGTCAGATCACCTATGATGCTTTCTAAGCCAGGATAGTTTGGGTTTTATTCTTAGTATAGTGGGAAGCCTTTGGATGGTTGTAAGTAGTGAGGTGATCTGATTTGCCTTGCCTGCCGTTTGGAGGCAAAAATGGAAACAGGGAAATTTAATCAGGACGCTGATAAAATAATCCAGGTAAGAACAAAGGTGACTTAGAAGGGTGAAAGAAGTGGAGATGTTAGTAATGTGGATGTATTAGGAGTATGTTTCAGAGGTAAAGAACTTGGCAATGGATTGTATGAGGGGCATGAAAGAAAAAAGTCAATGTCTCCAGAGATTTTTGGCTTGAGCAATTTAGTAAGTGATTGGTGCTGTTTACTGAAGTTGGGGGAGGGTAGAAGGCAACACTTCTGCTTCATTTATGTTAAGGTTGTGATTCCTGTTAAACATTCAAATGAAGGTACCAGGTAGTCAATGGATATGTGAATCTGGAGTTCCAAGGAGAGGTCAGAGATAAAAAATATAGAGTTAGTGGTCACTGGCATGTAAATGTTATTTATAAATGAAGATAAAGGAAGAGCAAGTTCTGAGGCATTTAACGTTTAAGATCAAGAGAAAAGAGCCAGTAAAGGAGACCAAAACCACCAGTGTGATAGAGGGAAATCAGAGAAGGAAGATGTTCAAGAGGGAGTATTTCAGCATAGTTATTTTAACTTTATTTTTTGACTTGCCTGATCCTTCTTAAGAACAAACTTATTACCAAAGATTTCTTCACCATTTTCACCATTCATCAGAGAATGATAGATGATTTTAAAAATAACCTGAGAGGGGGCAAGGCTGGCAAAAGAACTATTAAAGTATGCTGTAAACAACATACAACACCAAATGTTTTGGTAGCTAAAACCAAATTTCTTTCTATAAGTAATCATTGTGCAGGTTTTCAGTACCCAGAAGGTTTTCTGTCATCCTGTCTCCTTTGCTGGGAGGCAATTTTTTTTTTTTTTTAAGTTAAATCATTATATGTCACAGGAATCTTCTTTTGTTTTTTTTTTTACCAGCCAAGAAGGTGATTAGGAGTTGGAGTAAATAAAACGAAATCTAAACAAAGTTCTTTCTGAAGTTTGACTTAAGTGGTTTATGTGTGAATGCGTTTTAGATTTTTAAATTCTGATAACTTTGTTTCTATATACCTGAGCTACAGGTTTAAATTAAATATCTGCCAGAAAAATTTTTAATGTCCTAAACATTCTTCATATAATTTGTAATATGTATACTCATTTTGCAATTAAATTAGAATTTTTAAAATAACTTTGAGAATCAAATCACAGTGTCCCTTTTGTACTATTTGAATTTTATTTTTCTTTTGCATGCATTTTTCAATTTAAAAGTAATTAATAAAATCACTTGAAATTTTTTTTTTTTGTAAGAAGCATTTTTAAAAGTCTCATTCAATATCAATCTTCATCAAGGGATTAAAACCAGAATATTAAAGATAGAAAAGAACTTAGTCATTTGGTTCTCTAGTCTTGGCAGAACTATTTCTTTCTTTTTATTTCAAACTAAGTGATATTAATTGTTCTGCCTGTGTGTTTTGTTTTGTTTTAAACTGCAATGCTTATTCTATAGCCTTTATTTCCTTTTAGACATTGGAAAACCCCAAGTGTGTTACCTAGTTTACAGGATGGCACCCTAAATTAGAATTGATATTTTACCCACTACATTGATAACCCCAGTCTACTTCTGGAGGCAGAAATAAAAAATCATAAATGAAGTTTTCAGTTTCTACTGATGGTTGCTAACAATTTAACTTTAATTTTAGAATTATTCTTTATTTTAAGAAAATTCTCAGGATGTGGAGTTATAAACTTTCATGTATGTTTTGACTAAAGAAAATGCTAGTTTTCTCAGTGTGGCACCTTCTTAATAATAAAAGAAATTCCCTTAAATTTGTTTTTTCTCTAATTAGAGCAATGTAAAGTATCATGAAGGAGCTCGCACAAACCTCAATGCAAGTAAATAGTTCCTATACTTTGCTGCCCAGAAAGTCCATGTAGATAATGAAAGCCTGTACATGTGCCCCTGTGAAAATTGCTTTAAGGTCCTTGAGTTAAATACTTAGTAGTTTTTTAATCTTACAACCTCTATTTATTGATTTTTAAAAAACTTATTCTTTTGTATGCAATTTTATTGAGATATATTCACATACCGTACAGTCATCCAAAGTGTACAATCATTTGTTCACAGTATCACCATATAGTTGTACATTCATCATCACAATCAATTTTTGAACATTTTCATTACTAAAAAAAAAAAAAAAGAATAAAAATAAAAGTAAAAAAAGAATACCCAAAACATCTCAAACCCCTCATACCACCCTATTATTCATTTACTTTTTGTCTCCATTTTTCTACTCATCTGTCCATACACTGGATAAAGTAAAACTCATCCTTGACCTTTTTAAATGAGAAACTATATTTCTCCTATTCCTTTTATATGTGCCATTTTATCTTGGATAGGCAGTTTATCTTATCTGAAGTCACAAGATAAAACAATAAAAATTGCTGTGCACAGTTTTTTGTTATGTCTGGAATAATATCACTATGTAAAAGACTTAAAGCTGAGATTTCAGATTCATATAGTTTTTAAGCCAAAAGTGTGCTTAAAGTTTATCTACTTTTTCATATGATAAATGAGGAAGCTGAGGCCCCAAGAGTTAAGGGACTTACCCAAAGTTACACAGCTAGTTAGTGGCAGAGACGGAACTAATGCCCAGGCATTCTGTCTTCTGATCTACCTCCCCAAGCCTTACCACCACAGTCCTGCCAATGAGAATCCAATGTCTAGTTAGTAAAAATCTCTCAATCCATATTCTTTTACCTTTCTTTGAGGGCAGGTTCTAGATTTCTCTTCTATCCAAAACTGGGAAATCTGTTTAACTTGAACCTTCAGATTCTGCTTCAGTTTTGGGGGAGTGCTACTAAAACCTTAGCTACTTTTTTTTTTTTTTTTTTTTAATATTAGAGAAGTTGTAGGTTTCAGAAAAATCATGCAGAAAATGCAAAGTTTCCATATAACACCTTATTATTATACCTTGCATTAGTGTGGTACATTTGTTAAAATCATGAAAGAACATTTTTATAATTGTACTATTAACTATAGTCCATTTTTTACAGTAGGGTTCACTGTATTGTACAGTATTTATTCTAGTAACATATATACAACCTAAAATTTCCCCCTTTTAATCACATTCACATATATAATTCAGGGTTTTTAATTATGTTCACATTATGTTACCATTACCAACATTCATTACCAAAACGTTATGATCAATCCAAATAGAAAGTCTGTACAATTTAAGCATTAACTCCTCATTCCCTACATCCACCACGTCCCTTGGTAACCTATATTGTAGATTCTGGATCTCTGAATTTCCTTATTGTAATTTTGTATCACATCATACAGTACTTGTCCTTTTGTGTCTGACTTATTTCACCCAACATGATATCTTCAAGGTTCATCCATGTTGTCGCATGTATCAGGACTTCATTCCCTTTTTACAGTTGAATAATATTCTGCTGTATGTATGTACCACATATTTATCCATTCATCAATTGATGGGCACTTGGGTTTGCTTCCTTCTTTTGGCAATTGTGAATAATGCCACTATGTACATTGGTGTGCAAATATCTGTTAGAGTCCTGCTTTCAAATCTTGTGGTTATATGCTTAGTAGTGGGATTGCCAGGTAATATACTTAGCTTTCTGAGGGCCTGCCAAACTCTCTTCCACAGCACTGCACCATTTTACATCGCCAGCAGCAATGAATGGTTGTTCCTATTTCTCTGCATACTGTCCAACACTTATTATTTTCCATTTTTTAAATAGCAGCCATTCTAATGGGTGTGAAATGGTATCTTGTTTTTTGATTTGCATTTCCCTGAAGGATAATGATGTTGAGCATCTTTTCATGTGCTTTCTGGCCATTTGTATATCTTTTTTGGAGATTTTCTTCTTTGGAGATTTGTGTGTTCAAATCTTTTGCCTATTTTTTTAATTAATTGTTTGTCTTTTTGTTTTTAAGTTGAAGGATTTCTTTATATATTCTGGATATTAATCCTTTATCAGATATGTGGTTTCCAAATATTTTCTCTCGTTGTGTAGGTTGTCATTTTGCCTTCATGATAAAGTCCTTTGAGGACCAAAAGTTTTTTAATTTTCAGGAGGTCCCATTTATCTATTTTTTCTTTTGTTGCTTCTGCTTTGGATGTAAAGTCCAAGAAACCATTGCCTAACACAAGGTCCTGAAGATACTTCCATAGGGGTTTGATAGGTCTAGCTTTTATGTTAAGGTCTTTCTTTGATCCATTTTGAGTTGGTTTTTCTAAATGCTGTGAAGTGAGGGAGGAGGGGATCCTCCTTTTTTTTTTTTTTTTTTTTTTTTTCTTTAAACAAATGGAGATCAAGTTTTCCCAGCACCATTTGTTGAAGAGACTATTCTTTCCTAACTGAGTGGTCTTTGCAACCTTGTGAAAAATCAGTTGGCCATAAATGTAAGGATTTATTTCTGAACTTTCAATTCTATTCCATTGGTCTATATGTCTGTCCTTGTGCCAGTACCAAGTTGTTTTGATTACTGTGGCTTTGTAATAAGTTTTAAGATGACGAAGTGTGAGTTCTCTTACTTCATTCTTCTTTTCAAGATGTTTTTGACTATTTAGGGCCCCTTACCCTTCCATATGAATTTGATGATTGGCTTTTTCCATTTCTACAAAGAAAGTTGTTGGAATTTTGATTGGAATTGCATTAAATCTATAAATTGCTTTGGGTTTTAATGACATTTAGTCTTCCAGTCCATTAACACGGAATGTGTTTCCATTTATTTATATCTTCTTTGATTTCTTTTAGCAGTGTCTTGTAGTTTTCTGTGTACAAGTCCTTTACATCCTTAGTTAGATTTATTCCTAGATATTTCATTCTTTTATGCTATTGTAAATGGAAAAAAAACTTAGCTTTTAAATATCAGATGCTTTTGTGAAAACAGAGGCAACTGAGATTTTATAGCCAAATTTGACGCTTCTAGAAACATAGAACTAGATTAAAAATAGTCAATCCAGTTTCAAATGTAACTAATTTTTAGGAAATGCAAGCTTACCCAATGACATAAATTAACTCAACTCTTCAATACATTCTGTTTCAAGAATTTTTAATTTAACTGGTGACCAAATTCCTGTAATTATTTCCAGAGTAATTTTTTTTTTAACTTCAGGGCTATTTATCTTTCCATTAATTCCCAGCCTCCAAAAAGAATATGTACTATACCGCACTCAGAGAAAAAAATAGTAATAATCCACACAGAATGCTTTACCTTTGTTCAAGTCTTCTACACCACTTTCCAGTTTTATATTACATTCATAAAAAAGAGTATTCTACTTGTTTCAGTTTGCTAAAGCTGCCATTATGGAAAATACCACAAATGGATTGGCTTCTTTAAAGGGGATTTGTTAGGTTACAAATTTACGTTTCTAAGGCCATAAAAATGTCCAAATTAAGGCATCAACAAGAGGATACCTTCACTGAAGAAAGCCAGTGGCATCCAGAACACCTCTTCAGTTTGGAAGACACATGGCTGGCGCTGCTGGTCCTTTGCTCCCAGATTCTGGTTTCAAAAAGGCTTTCTCCAAAATGTCTCTGGACTTCTGTCTCTCTTAGTTTCCCTCTCTCTCAGCTCCTGTGCATCCTTGCTTGTTCTCCCAGGGCGTTTCTCTCTAAGCGTCTAGGGGTCCTCTCTTAGCTTCTTTGAGACAAACCTTGGGCTTCATCTTTTAGCTTAACATCTCCAAATGTCTTTTTGTCTGCGTCTCCAAGCGTCTGGGTCTGTGTTGGCTCTTAGCGTCTCCCGGGGGCAGACTCTGGATTACATATCTTAGCTTCTCTCCAAAATGTCTCTCTCAGTTTCTCTGAGTGCCTTCTCTCAATGAGCTCTCTTAAAGGACTCCAGTAATCTAATTAAGACCCACACTGACTGGGTGGGGTCATATCTCCATGGAAATATTCAGTCAAAAGGCCCCACCCCACAAGATTAGATTAAAAGATCATTGCTCTTCTGGGGTCCATAACAGCTTCACACTGGCACACTACCCAATTATATACGTATACATATCCCTCTCCTGGTATAGTTTTTAAAAAAAAGACTTTTAAACTTGTTCATAAAAATATGTGTGCCTAATTATGGTAATTTTATTAAGAAGCTGGAGTTGATTGATGAGAGCATGAACAAAAAAAAAAAGGTAGTTTTAGTGGGAGAGAAGGGTGAGATAATGAATGAAACTACTTAGAATGGAAAAAAATTCCAAAAACAAGCTTAAGAGAGGTGTTAGAAAAGGTAATAAACCAAGGAAGGAAAGCTATTAGGAACATTAAGATAGGATATGCCTTGAGATGAGTTTGTTAAGGAACTTCTAGGATAAAATATGGGTGAGTGGCCAACTTGGAGAATATGGAATCAACTTGAAACTAGGGATTTGGATCTGGTGCCCAGATAAAGAACTAAATAAGTATGCTCAAGGAGTATATCACAGTGGTCAAATAACAGAACACGACTGGAACTGTAAAGCAAAACTTGGATGTTAAGATGTGTCAGACAGGATATTTTCTGACAGTATCTTAGACACTACGGAAAGTATAGTATGAACTTACTCTCAAGGAACTTACACCTGGTGGGGAAGAGTGGAAAAATTAATTTTATAAAGAATGTGTGGTTGGCACTGACAATAAATACTTAATAGTTCATAAATGGGAGATAACAACAGCACTTAATTTCATTTATCTTAATTAATGCTTGTTATACTCTCCTTGATGCTCAAGGGCAAGCTGAACTGTGAATTCCTTGATGGCAAAAAAAAATTTTATCTTATTCAGCCTTAAGTTTCTTAGGGTTCTTCAAAAGGCCTGGTACAATACTCTGTACTTGTGGATTTGCTGTTATCTTGATGTTCAAATTATCCCAAATTTGGCTAGTTGGAACTTCAGGCTGGCTCCGGTATTTTGTTTTGTTTGTACAACCCCATTAGTCTTTGAGCACTTCAATGTTCTTTGGCACTAGGCAGCAATTTTTTTAATAGTACTTTACATCAAATGAGTATATAGATAGATTTTCAGATATACAGTAGTAAAACAATGTTTATTAGTACTGATCAGTAAATTTGTTAATAGAAAGTCCCAGCAATTACTCTGAAAAATAAAATGGAAGCATAAGTCATAAGAAACCACTTCAAGGGAAACCGGAATTCAAGATACTACTTTGGTTATCATAAATGAAGGCAGATGGTAATAAGCATTTTTTTTAAGGAAATGGAGCCAACTGTGAAGCCTATAGTGATAAGTTTTACAAGTTACTTATAGCACATTTTAAGCAAATTTAATGTTCAGTGAAGGTGGAAGAGACTTCTCTTCCTTTCAGTGTTCCCATGAAGAAACCTAAGAGTGTAGCACACTCTTAGATCTTAGACAAGAGGAAAATGAATGATAAATGTCTAAACCCATTTCAAAAATATATTATACCAATAAACTGTTAATATAACTATGGTATTAAATATATTTATGTGGCATTTAGAGTGATACTAATAGGATGTGCTTGAAGGTTTCGTTTGACCTGGTACAGAATGCTAAACTGAGCAACAGTTTTAAAATCCAGTGAATCAAAAAGATGAAGAGACAGCCAACTCAATGGGAAAAAATATTTGGAAACCATGTATCGATAAAAGACTGATATTTTGCATATATAAAGAAATCCTACAACTCAATGACAATAGTACAAACAACCTAATTATAAAATGGGCAAAAGATATGAAAAGACATTTCTCTGAAGAGGAAATACATTGGCTAAAAAACACATGAAAAAAGTTCATGTTCACTAGCTATTAGGCAGATGCAAATTAAGACCACAAAGAGATACCATCTGTGCCAGTTTGGATGTATTATGTCTCCCAAAATGCCATTATCTTTGATGCAATCTCATGGGGCCAGATGTATTGGTGTTGATTAGGTTGGAACCTTGTGATTGAGTGTTTCCATGGAGATGTGACCACCCAACTGTGAGTGTCACCTTTGATTAGGGTGACCTCTTGATTGAATGTTTCCATGGAGGTGTGGCTCCACCCATTCAGCATGGATCATTATTGGATCACTGGAGTACTTTACAAAGAGCCACACAGGCCCAGATGCTGCTGCAGCCTAGAGAGGAGTGTCCTGGGAGAAAGCCATTTTGAAACCAGAACTCCAGAGCAGGCGTGAGCCACATCCCTTCCCAGCTAACAGAGGTTTTCCGGATGCATTGGCCATCCTCCGGTGAAGGTACCCAATTGTTAATGCCTTACCTTGGACACTTTACAGCCTTAAGACTGTAACTGGGTAGCCAAATAAACCCCCTTTATAAAAGCCAATCAATTTCTGGTATTTTACATAACAGCAGCATTAACTAACCAGAACATCATCTCACACCGATTAGAATGGCTGCCGTTAAACAAACAGGAAACTACAAATGCTGGAGAGGATATGTAGAAATTAGAACTCTTATTCATTGCTGGTGGGACTGTATAGTGGTACAGCCACTCTGAAGGACAGTCTGGCGATTCCTGAGAAAGCTAGATATCCAACTAACCTTCGATCTAGCAATTTCACTTCTCGGTATATACCCAGAAGATCTGAAAGAAGTGACACAACAGATATTTGCACTCCAATGTTTATAGCAGCATTATGCACAGTTGCCAAGAGATGGAAACAATCCAAATGTCCTTCAACAGATGAGTGGATAAACAAAATGTGGTATATATACATGATGGAATACTGCGACAGTAAGAAGGAACGAGGTTGTGAAACATTTGACAACTTGGATGAACCTTGAAGACACAATGCTGAGTGAAATAAGCCAGACACAAAAAGAGAGATATTATATGTTACCACTAATGTGAACTCTGTGAAAAATGTAAAATAAATGTTTTATATTGTAGAATGTATGGATACCTAGAGATAGATAGCAACTAGTGAAGGGGGAATGATAATCTAATAAGAACGGATAAGTTGTGGAGGGTAATCTTAATGTTATGGGAATGCTCAGGAATGACTGTGGTTTGTTAATTTTCTTGAGGTCTGGCAGGAATATGTTGGAATGTAGTTATTTTAGGTTATTTGTTTTTCTTATTCCTTTGTTTTGTTTGAAATGTTTTTTTTCTTTTAATTTTTTAATAAAGTTTAAAAAAAAATCCAGCGAATTTACTCATGTGTTCGTTCAGGTTTCAAGGGATAAGTGTTCATTTCTTTCATTTATTCAAAAGCTGATTATCCCTGCTCTTTAACTCTTGCTTTCTCCTTTCATTATCATGCTAGTACTTCTAAAAATATCCATAAAATGGAAAGGAAGGGAAAAAAAATCTATAACTGTGGCAATTTATCTAGTTCTTAATAGCAGTTGAGAAACTGTCATCTTCATTACAGTGGACTAAGAGTCAGGAAACCTGTATTCTGGGCCCAACTTTGCCACTAATTAGCTGTCCGACCTTGGGATGTCAATTGACTTTATATATTCATTCAATCAATGAATATTTGAACATCTCTTTGTTCCCAGGCATGCCTTAGGCCTGGTTTCAGTTTCTGCATCCCAAAGCAGTTACACTAAATGATCTTTAAAATCTCTTCTAGCTCAATCCTGGGACTAGGACTTCCATACAGGGAGTGTGAAAGTCATAGCCCCTGTTATTAAGGATTTCAGACTGGTAGGAAGAGGTAGTTGGTATAGTCATTGTTGTGGGAGAATCACATGGGTCTGTGGCCTAGAAACACGTCAGATAGACTCTGGACATGGACTGCGTGAACTCTGTATTGGAAGAGTAGAAGATAGGAAGATAGCCAGGGAAAGGAGAGTATTTCAAGCAGAGAAGCCATTATATATGGAAATATGAGGCAAGTAAAGAGTTCACAAAGGAGACCAAGAAGGAGCAACTGTAAAAGTAGAAGGGAAACCAGTAGACACCTCTGAAACCAAAGAGCGATTTTCCCTACTTAGTTTGTATTTCATGTGTAGTGCTGAAAATACCATTGATGTGATGACTGAGGGTAAAATTTTCTTGACCAAACAAGAGGAAACCCATAAACTTCAACCTACTTCCTTGATTATGTTTTGGAATAGTTGAATTTTATTCCTTTTGAGATTTTGGCCCAAAAATTAGATTTCAGAGCCAATTTGAATCCTGTTAGTCTAATTTAGATATTCTTTTGCTGTTATCCACCAGACTACACAGTGCATGTTTTTTTAAGAATGTGCTCTACATTCTGAAATATAGAAGTCCAAGATCTTCACAAAAGTCAGAATTTTGAAATATAGTCAATC
This sequence comes from Choloepus didactylus, assembly GCF_015220235.1. Classification (NCBI taxonomy): domain Eukaryota; kingdom Metazoa; phylum Chordata; class Mammalia; order Pilosa; family Megalonychidae; genus Choloepus; species Choloepus didactylus. The sequence goes on from NC_051308.1 coordinate 149,896,222, forward strand.
AATTAAAACCCTTATTGTCATTCATATAAAGTATTTCAATTTTAAAATGCTAAGTTTTTAAAAGAAGTAATAACATAGTGTTGAAGTTTTTTGAAATAGGAACATTTGAAAAGGTACTCCACTAATTTACTAAGTGTCTATTAAAGGGGAATTTGTATGAGATGAATAGCGAGCTCTCTCAGATTTGCAAAAACTAAAAATTTTAAATTGTGGTTGGAAGTCTTTAGGGCAGTAAATCATGTGCTTTTCATGGACCATATCTCACAGATGCAGTTGGACATGAGATAATCAGATTTTTACTCCCCACAAGCTGGACAGCTGAAAATGTTATGCTAGCAGTACATGTCAAAGACTTAGTGTTATTTTGCTGCCTGTCTGATTTAAGTTGTTGTGGTCTGTCTGAGGAACCTGTGATATGATAAGATAGCATTCATAAGGTCATGTGGTTTGCACGTACCCAATCTTAACTGAGCAGCCTGTGAACACCTCAGGATGAGAAAGAGAGGAATACAAGCCTTGTCTGTTTGAAAGCTTATGTTATCAGTGACAAAATAGTGTGGGTGTGTGGATATATGTGTATGTTAGTTTAAAAGTACTTTTCCATCAGGAGTTAGGTTTATTTTCTGCAAAAAAGTGAATACTATAAATGTATTCATCTCCTTTTACTTAATACTTGAGTCTTAAAGCATTAAACTTTTTGTCACAAATATTTTCCTGCCTATTTAAAATGGAACTGTAAGAGGTGGCTGCCATTTTTTTCCCAACTGGGGGGAAAGAAAACTGATGTGGAAGAGGAATGCTGTTGGTGAATATTTTTAATTAATTAAAAATTATTTCTGTATTTCACAAATATAAAATTACTTGCTTTCAATCTGGCAACATCCCCATTAGAAACATATCTACAAAATGGCTGTCTGGTTTTTCAAAAATATATCACTGCTTTATTGAGAAATAATTTACATTATACATATTCATACACATACAGTACAAGTCACCCATTTAATGCATACAACAAAGTGGTTTTTAGCATATTCGTGGAGTTCTGCAACGATCACCACAGTCAATTTTAGATCATTTTTATCACCCCAAAAGAAATCCTATACCCATTAGCAATCACTCCCTACTTCCCCCAAAGTCCTCCACACTCAGCCATAGGCAAATAGTAATATACTTTCTGTCTCTATAGATTTGCCTCTTTTGGACATTGCATATAAATGGAATCAGATAATATGTGGTCCTCTGTGACTGGCTTCTTTCACTTAGCATGTTTTCAAAGTTCATCCCATGTTGTAGCATATGTCAGTAGTACTTCATTCCTTTTTATTGCCAAATAATATTCTTTTGTATGAATATGCACATTGTATGTATCCTTTCAGTTGACAGGCATTTGGTTTGTTTCCACATTTTGGCTATTATGAATAATGCTGCTTTGAAAATTCAGATACACGTTTTTGTGTGGGTATTTGTTTTCGTTCTCTTGGGTATATACATAGGACTAGAATTGCTGGGTCATATCGTTACTCTGTGCTGAACCATTTGAGGAACCGCCATATTGTTTTCCAAAGTGGCTACACCATTTTACGTTTTCATTAGCTTTTCCAATTTCTTCACATCCTGGTCAACACTTGTTATCTGTCTTTTTAATATATATATTTTTCAAATGTTTACGCATGTATGAAAACATCAAATTATATGGTTTAAATGTGCAGCTGTATTTGTAGTAGCTCCAAACTGGAAATAACCCAAATGCCCATTAACAAATTAATGGATAAACAACTAGTAGTGTATTCATACAACATTCTATTGAGCAGTTAAGAGAATGATCTATTCATATAGGCAACATTGTTGACTCTCAAAATAATTATACAGCATAAAGAATATTGCAACTTAAAAAAGGAATAAACAGTTTATGATTCTAACCATATAAAATTCTAGAAAATGCAAACCAATCTATTGTGAAGGAAAGTAAATTAATGGGGAGGGCAGGGAAAAAGAGATAATAAAGGGCACAAAGTAAATGTGGGGCACAAGGTAAATATGGGGCAATAGATATTTTCTTTATCATTATTATGATTTAATGGCTTTATATATGTGACAAAGTATCAAATTATATGTGCAGTTTTTTGCATATCAATTATATCTCAATAAAGATTTAAAACATATATTAGGGAATAAGAGAAGTCTCAATAAATTTAAAAATACTGAAATAATAAAAGGTAACTCTCTCTGGCCACAATTGAAAGAAGCTAGAAATCATTAACAGAAGGAAAATTGTAAGCTTACAAATATGTGCAAATTAAACAGCACACTTTTACCCAACCAATGGGTTAAAGAAAAAATTACAAGAAAAATTAGAAAATACTTAGAGACAAATGAAAACAAAGATACAACATATGAAAACTTATGGAATGCAACAAAGACAATGCTTAGAGGAAAAAATATATAGGTATGAATGCCTATATTTAAAAAAGAAGATCTCAAACTAAATAACCTAACTTTACATCTTGAGGAAGTAAGAAAACAAGACCAAATTAAACCCAAAGTTAGCAGAAAAGGGGAAATGATTAAGATTAGAGTGGCAATAAATGAAATAGAAACAAGAAAAACAATTGAGATGAAACAAAAAGTTGGTTCTTTGAAAAAATCAATAAAGTTGAGAAACCTTTAGCTAGACTGATTAAAAAAAAAAGATGGCACATAACTAAAATCAGAAAGGAAAATGGTGAAATCCCTACTGACCTCATAGAAATAGAAAGTATTACAAGAGATTATGAACTTTTGTATGCCAACAAACTAGATAATCTAGAAGAAATGGAGAAATTCCTAGGAATACATCAGTTACCAAATTGACCCAAGAAGAAATAGAAAACATCAACTAACCTATAAAGTGCAGAGATTGAATCAATCAATAATCACAAACTTCCCACCAAGAGCAGCCCAGGACCAGATGGCTTCTCTGGTGAATTTTACCAAGCATTAAAGAATTAAACCAGTCCTTCTCAAACTCTTCCAAAGAATTCAAGAGGAGGGAATGCAACCTTATTCATTATATGAGGTCAGCATTACTCTGATACCAAAGGCTAGCAAAGACATCACAAGAAAAACAAACTATAGACCAATTTCTCTTATGAATATGGATGCAGAAATCCTTAACAAAATACTAGCAAACTAAATCCAATAGCATATAAAAAGACTGTACACCATAATCAAGTGGGATTCATCCCAGCAATGCAAGAAAAAGACTGTACACCATAATCAAGTGGGATTCATCCCAGCAATGCAAGGGTGGTTCACATAGAAAAATTAATCAATGTAATACACTACATAAATAGAATGAAGGGACAAAAAATCACATGATTATCCAATAGATTCATTCAACAAAATCCAGCACTCATTGATAAAAACACTCATAATGGTGGAAATCGACAGGAACTTCCTCAGTGTGATTTAAAAAATTGTATATCACTTATAAGACATGCCTAGCAGTAGCAAATTTGCAGAAATAGAAAGCAGATTCGCAGTTATTGAGGAACGGTGCAATGTATGGAGAGGGGAGGAGAGTGTGTGTTTATAAAAATAGAAGGGAAAAATCTCTAAGTTTTTTTGTTGTTGTTGTTGTTTGTTTTTTAATGGTTTCAAATAGAAGTCTGGATTCTCTAACTCCTTTTGGAAAACCAGGTTTGGCCACCCTGTATGACTCCACCATCTCTCCCTCATACTCTGGGAAGAGCAGCCCTGCATCAGTAGCGGGAAATAGAGGCAAACAATGAAGGCCCTTTTGGGTCAAAAGGAATGCCAGCTGGGTCACCAAAGTCACATTCCTGAGCTACAAGACATCTACCATCATTTTCTTGATTATGCAGAAGTGGCCTTGAGTGAACATTTCAGAGAGGCTATATAGGAATCCACAAAACCTTTACATTATTTGCTCTGACAGTGATATCAACTACAGGAAGTATAGGCCTGAAGGCTCTGAGAATCTCTCTATATGCTCATCCCACATGGCCATAGTGACTGGAACATTAGAGGAGACACATTCACTCTAGCTTGCTGCAGTCTCCTCCACTCCCTATGAATCCAGTGTTTCTGTACCTATTATGCCCCCTCTGGCCCCTATAGTCTTAAAACCAGTGACACCAGCCAAGTGACATAACTCTGGAAAGGACCATGGGCTGGTTAGATTGTGCAGTGCAGCTCCTGAAAGTTCTCATATAGCTGGAACTCTCATAGGGAATCTTGCCACTGTGGATGTTAGGATAGGAGATTCAGCTTCAGGCAGGTGGCTCCCTCACAAAGGCTCAATATTCATTATACTGAACAAATTGATAGCAAATTCTAAGCAGGACCAAGGCCATTCTCCTGTTTGAAATTTCTGGTGCTGAACGAGGTTAGATCTTTGGCTAAAGGCATTGCCATATTTGCTGTATCATAAAGCATAACTGGGTGAAGTTTTTGGTGCTCAATCAAGGAAACCAGTAATGAAAGCTTTCTCAAATTGGCTGCACTCATGAGGCCTTTAACTGGTATGGAGTTTTTGGTGTTCAATGAGGCTATAGTATTGGGTGGAGGACTTCCCACATTCACTACATTTGTAAAGCCTTTATCCACTGTGAACTCTCAGATGTGGAATGAGGCTGTATGTTTTTCTAAAAAATTTAACACATTCACCACATTCAGAAGGCTTTGCTGCACTGTCAACTCTGGTGTTGAATGAGGTGGAATCTGCTGTTAAACAATTCCCTACATTCACCACATTCATAAGGCCTTGCTCCAGTGAAATTCTTCAATGTTGGATGCGATTGTGGCTTTGTCTAAAGGATTTCCCATATTCACCACACTCATCCAGTATGATCTCTCCAGTATTGAATAAGGCTGAATTTGCAGTTAATGGAATTCCATGTTTGCCACACTGATAAGGCCTTCCTCCAATATCAGTTCTCTGGATTGGTCAAGGTTGGAGCTTTGGCTAAAGGATTTCCCACATTCGCTACACTCACAAGGCCTTGTTCCAGCATGAACTGTCCAGTGTTGAATAAGGCTGATTTTGTGATTAAAGGAATTCCCACATTCACCACACTTGTACAGCTTTGCTCCAGTGTGAATTCTCTCATGCCAAACAACCTTGGATTTGCACGGAAAGACTTTTCCACATTCGCTGCATTCATAAGGCTTACCTCCAAATGAATTCACTGATACTGAGCAAGTTTGTATTTGAATCTGAAGCCTTTCCCACATTTACTGCACTCATACAGTCTTTTATGATGAAGTGTCTTATGCTGAATAAGTGTATGTTTGTAGCTGAAGGCTTTCACACACACTACACTCGTAAAGCCCTTCTCCAGTGTGGACTGAACAAGCATACTTTTGTGGCTGTAAACTTTCCTGCATTTGCCACACTTGTAATGACATTTTCCCGTTTGAGAGGTCTCCCTATGCTCAGTACTGCCATGTGGCTTCACCTCTTTTGGAGTGGCCTGCTGCTGGAGAAGGCCCATCTTGGTGAGGAATTCCTTCCCAACCTCTCCACAGGTAAAGTGCTTCCCTGGTGCACAGAATCTGTAGCTCTACACAAAGGCTATGTCCATGTCCCTGCTGAGTTGTTTCTCACCACTGTGCTTTTTCTGATTTTGGTGAAGGTTTATACTGAGCCAGAATTGTTTCCCGCATGACCTACACATGTACCGTTTCTGTCCAGGGTATATTCCTTGGTGCTCAGCCAGGTAAAAGATGTCTTTCATGACAGCAACACATATCTCACAGAGGTGAGCCTCTGTTGATGGATCTGACTTTGGAGTCCTGCCCTGTGACACTCTTTACACAGAAACACTTCCTTATTCTCTGATCCACACAAACAACCTGAGCCAGGCCAACAGCACAGCTGCCTCCATCAGAGCCTGAGGGTGGAGCCAGGTTGTGTGTGCTGTGGAATCTTGAGCACCAGGCAACTAGGGTGGGGGCCCAGGTACAACCATCCCTAGTAGGTGGGCCCTGGTGCAGGTCATTCTGAGTGGTTCCACCGCCAACTTTCAGACCCACCTCTGTGCTGTTGGGACAACACCTCCCCTTGTGTCTTCTCAATCTTGCCACGTTGGTCCCAACCTAGCAATCCAGCAGCCAAAATGATCGCCAACCCTTGTTATCTGACTTTTTGATTCTAGCCATCCTTGTGAGTGTGAAATGATATTGCATCATAGGTTTGATTTGCATTTCCCTGATGACTAACACTGTTGAACATCTTTTCCTGTGCTTAATGGTGATTTCTTCTTTGGAGAAATGTTTGATTCAAATCCTTTGCCTGTTTTTTGGACTTTTTATTTTGGAACACTTTCAAACTTACAGGACATTGCAAAAATAATACAAACCCATACAGAGAACTCCCAGCACACCATTTTAACCCCCAGACCCAATAGTTTTAACATTTTGCCACATTTGCCAGATCATTCTAGCTATCTCTCCATTATCCTATCAGTCAATCTTATCTATCCATCTATCTGTACCAGTCCATTTTCTGAACACTTGAGTGTAGGTTATTACATCATGCCACTTAATACTGCTATGTACATTTCCTAAGAACAAGGATATTCACTTATGTGTCCACCTTAAGTATAGCTAATAAGTCTAAGAAATTTAACATTGTCATGAAACTTACAATCTATGTTCCATTTTTTTCATAAGTCCCAATTATGTCCTTTTGAGCCTTCTCTCCTTCCTTGTTAGAGCCCATCCAGGACCGTGTATTGCCTTTGATTATCATCATCTTTTTAGTTGCTTTTTCTATCATTTTTTTTTCAATTGTGAAACATGCAACATAAACTTTCCTATATCAGCCACTCCCAAGCATGCCATTCAGGGGAATTAGTCACATTCACTATTTTGCAGTACCTTCAAACCCTCTCATTACTAAAACTTTCCCATCTTCCGCAACAGAAACCCAACACCCATTTTGTGTTAACTCCCTATTCCCCCTGCCCCACTTCCCCGTCCCTGGCAACCTGTACTCGCATTTCTGTCTCCAAGAACTTATTCACCAATATGATATTTTCTTTATAGTTACCATGAGACTTAAGTTTAACAGCCTAAATCTGTAATAATGTTTGCTTTGATACTAACTTAACTTCAGTAGTATACACAAACTGCATTCCTATACCCCTCCATCCCCTCACCTTTATGTGGTTCTTGTCATGAATTACATTTTTATACATTGAGTCCAAAACCATTGATTTATCATAACATTTTATATATTTGCCTTTTAGATCCAATAGGAAGTAAAAAAGTGGAGTTACAAACCAAAAATACAATAGGGCTAGCATTTATGTTTACCCGTCATTACCCTCAATAAAGAACTAGAGTTCTTTATTTCTTCATGCAGCTTCTATCTATTGTCTATTATTTTTGTGACCTGTAGAACTCTTTTAGCATCTTTTGTAGGGCTGGTATAGTGGTGAAAAGGTCCCTTGGCTTTTGTTTATCTGGTAATGTCTTAATCTCTGCCTCATTTTAAAGACAGTTTTGCTGGATAAAGAATTCTTGGTTGTCAGGTTTTTTCTGTCAGCACTTTAAATCCATCATCCCACTGCGTTCCTGCCTCCATGATTTCTGATGAGAAATCAACACTTATATTGAAGTTCCCTTGTACAGAATGTGTTGCTTCTCTCTTGTGGCTCTCAGAATTCTCTCTTTATCTTAGGCATTTGACAGTTTGGTAATAATGTGCTGCAGTGTGGGTCTATTTTACTGTATCCTGTTTGGAGTTCATTGACCTTCTTGGATATGTTTATTCATGTCTTTTGTTAAATTTTGGAACTTTTCATCCATTATTTCTTTGAATATTCCTTCTGCCCCTTTCTTCTCCTTCTGGGACACCCACAATGTGTATATTAGTGTGCTTGAATGTGTCCCACAGTTTCCCTAGTCTTTGCTCACTTTTCTTCATTCTTTCTTTTTTCTCCTCCTTAGACTGGATGATTTTAGTTGTCTTATCTTCAAGTTCACAGATTCTTACATTTGCCAGGTCAAATCTGCTGTTAGACTCTCTAGGGAATTTTCCATTTGTATTACTGTGATCTTCAGCTCTGTTTTGTTCCTTTTCATAATTTCCATCTCTTTACTGATACTTTCTTTGTGTTCTTGTGTCGTTTTCCTATTTTCCTTCGGTTTTTTGGTCCATGTTTTCCTTTAGCTCTTTGAACATAATTAGGATGATTTTTCTTTTAAAGTCTTTCCCTGGTGTGCCCCAGGTCTGGTCCACCTCGTTGACAGTTTCTAATGCTTTAATCTTCATCTTTGCCTGGGCCATTGCTTCCTGTGTCTTTGTATGTTTCACAATCTTTTGTTGAAACCCGGACATGTTGCTTGTATCCAGCTAGTGTTGTGACAGAGCTTTTCTCAAATGCCAGGAGCTAACAAAAATAAAGGAGGAAGAAAGAAAACACCTTTCCCAGTCTTTGCATATTGACCTGTGCCAGCGAGTGCTCTCTCCACCAGGGCTTATCCATACAGTGAATCTGGAGAATAGCTCCAGGCCAGAGTGTTGAGGCCTCCCTGGTCATTGCTGCTTGTGTGGCCCTGGTAATTCCCCCATTTACATGGATACAAATGTCCTCTCTTCCAGAGGAAACAGTTTTCTCATGCTCCTGAGCACTGTACTGTATGTCCTACAGCCAGCAATCCCTTACTCCAGGCAGCACAACTTGACTGCTCTCCTACAGTGTTCTGCAGGAGAGCTCAGGTGAGCTGCTTTCTACACAATGGGCAAATTCTAGGACAGTGAGTCCCTCAAGCCACCACCAGACAAATTGGGCCAGACGTATCTGCTCCCAGTATATGCTCCCTCCAAACTGGGACCAGATGTGCACACTGGGAGAGCCATGCTGCTCTGCGTTGAGCCAGAGAAGGGATAGGAGAGGGGCCAGCCAGGGCACTAGGAGATCCTACCACTTTTAAGTGGCCTTATTCTTGATTTCAGCATTCACCTTTTATCTCTTTTATGCAGCTTTTAGAAAGATATTTCTGCCAGTTCTTGATGGTTGTTCAAAGCTTCTTTGGAGAGATGGAGCCCTGAAGTGTCACTCTCCACCATCAATGATCTTTTTTCCTCTCCTTTGCAGACTTTTTTATTAGATTATTTGCCTTTTTATTATTGAGCTGTAAGAGTTTTTTATATTCTAGATAAATGTCCCTTATCGTATCCGTGATTTCTGATTTTTAAATGGCTTTAAGATATTTTTAAAACTGGAACATTTCTAAATGACTAGAATGGTTTTCAGGGTTTTTTATATGGAGCTCTAAGAAATAGAGTAATTGACACTCTAGATTAAGCCTCTGTTTTGATTGGTAAAAGAAATGGGACTTATTTTTAAATTCCTAGTCTTATCTCTAATACCAAAAGCACAAGCAACACAAGCAAAAGTAAAGTAGACACCATCAAAATTTAAAACTTTCATTCTTCAAAGAACACCATAAGAAAGTGAAAAGACAACTAAACAATGGAAGAAAATTTTTGGAAATCATGTATCTGATAAGGGAACTGGAATACATAGTATGAATCCTAGCTTTACCACTTTCTAGCTGTGTTACTTTAGGCAAGTTACTTAGCTTCTCTGTGCATTAGTTATGTCATGGGAGTTTTTATGAGGAGTATATGAATTAATACTTGAAAAGTACTTAGATCATTGCCTGGAACATGGTAAAAGCCAAATACGTGTTACTTATGTCAACTGTATCACAAAGATACATGTACACATACAGTCACAATGTAGTATTATAAATTATTAGATAAATCTTAGGGCATTACTCCCCTCCTTCAGTGACTTCCCCACAGGCTTCATTATAAAGTCCAAACTCTTCAGCATAGCATAAGATTCTTCATAGAAGCCCCTGATTTCATCCACAGTTTCATCTCTCACTTCGTGACCTATATCCAGGCACCCCAAACCACTTGCAGCTTCCCAATACACAATAGTCTCTGGCCCCCTTTTTACATGCCACGTGTTCCTGGATTTCCCCTCCCCACACCTTCTGCTCATCCTTTACGACCCAACTGAAGCATCAACTTCTTACTCCACCAAGAATTCTACCTTCTAGTCAGTAGCTGCTTCTCCTGTCAGCTTATTTAACACTTGATGTGCCATCTTAGAAATAGGCTGTCTGGTTATCTGTTTCCCCTGAAAATTTTTAACTCCCTGAAGACAGGAGCCTTGTCTTTATTTGCCTTTCACTTTCCAGCATCTAGTACAATGCTTGTTACCTAAGCACTCAGTATGCATTTGATCAAAGAGCTGGATAAATTGATAAAGCCTATGATACAGCATTAGGGAATAATTAATTCCAATTAACAGAATTCAATCTAGATAGAAAATAAGTATTGTATTTTTGTGTGGGTGTTTTGCTAAAGGTTTGAATTTTTTTAATGTTTCAGCTAAAGGTTAAAATCAAATGAAATCTACATGGTACTTTGATGTAGCTTTAAAAGTTAAGAGTGAAACAAGTGTGAAGTGATTTATTTCCTGTAATTCGTCATAAATTTACATAGAACCTCATTTATTCCTAGCCTCATCACCATTGACACTAGAGGACCTTCTAAATAATGTTAATGGTTTCAATTTTATCAAGATTTGTCAGCTGCCAGGAAGAGGACATTCAGTGACAGTTTCATTTTGTTAGCACAGAATACTCGATAAATCTTAAGTATGTAGAAAGAGTTCTTTATAAGTGACTTTTTAAATTTCTTCCAGCCCTCCTTCCTCTGGTAACAAATGTACAGTGTAATTGTGTTCAATTCTAAACTTAAACCGTTCCACTCTTTTCACTTATTAATATGGGTTCTTATCCTTTCCTTGCTTCTAAAAATGTGAATTTTAACTATGGTATTCTATGTATTTTAGATAGAAGCTATGATTTTTAAAAACATTGTGTGCTTTAACAGTTTCTTTAATGGGTTACTTAGCTGGAAGCCAAAAACATTTTTAGTGTAATCTATTTAGTATTATTTTAATGAAATTCTTCAATTTTTAAAAATTTCGTCTGATTTTTAAGTACTGTAGATTTGAATTTTTGGCTGTTTATGTAGTGAAATGATCAAAAAGTCATGACTTCTAATTGATCACTTTATTGGTTTCCTGTTCTGATTCACTGGAAATCTTTTTTTGTGCTTGTTGCTAGTTTTAATCTCTTGTCATGTTTACAATTCAGTTCTTGAAGAAGTTGATAATTGAGACTAGATTTAGCATCTCATTTCCCATTTACATTTATTTTAAATTTTGAAAATAGAGAAAACTATTAAAAGTGTTCTTTAAGGAGTCCAACAGAAATTACAAAAAAAAAAAAAAGGAAATCCCTCAGCACAGGACAATTCTAACTGATTATGGGACTTTGGATCTGTCTTCCCATATAAATATGATGTAACATTATTTAAATTTTAAATATTTTACCTAACTTACAGAAACTTTACAAAGATTGATTATACAAATGTACAAATAGGAGCTTTATAATCTGATATGACTCAGTCTTGGAAACTTACTGCAACTGTTTTGCAGTTCACTTGGTGTCACATGACTCACTTCAATGGTTTAAACCCTGTCTAGTAGTGATCAAAGTTCATTTGGTTAGGGGTTTTTTTTGGTGTGTGGATGACTTTTTTCCACTTTGTTGTGGATTGATTGTCTTTCAAAATACCCAATGCAGTCCTTCCTCTTACTCTTGTGAATCTCAGAACATGGTAGTTGTCTGCACAATTCAACCTCACACTGATACAGTGGGGAAAAGCTTTTAAACTTGAAATAATACACATGGAGGCACTTTTAAGTGTAAAGCACCACATAATATAAAGGTTTATTATTAATTTCTTTAACCCTACATTTTAAATTTGATGAAGAATAACCTGTTGTGTCTCTTTAAAATCAAATGTAAAAATCAACTTAACTTTTTCAAGTTACCTATATCCTATAATGTACTAAAAGAAAGGAAACACTGAGAACATGTTGTCTCATGGACCTCTTCTGTCCATACAGACACTTGCCCAGGTAATCAAATTTTATTAGCACAGATTTCTCTATTATTTATTGAGGACCTATATTTAAAGGCTCCTAAGCCCTAAAACTATGACACTCTGTTTAAAAAAGAAACTTCTATTTTAACATTTAGTGGTTTAGCTAATAATGACAATTTTTAAAAATACTTATGTATCCTCAATGATTATGAAATCTTTTGAGGCTTTAAAATAATCTTCCCTACAGATTGTCCCTGCTTTAAAATTTCAATGTGAAATAGTTCTTAATGACTTTTTTAGTGTTGAGTTTTTACTATCAAGCAGTTAGAAACTCTGCTGTTTCCTGTCAAAACCTACATCCATCTGACTATGAACATGACAGTTTCCTGTTTTTTTATTAACTATACTACATTTTGTGCTTTATTCTTTTTAAGTTGTGTAATTTACCACTCACCTTGTCTAATTACTAAGTGCTTTTTGGGGCCAGCATTGTTTAACATGCAGAGAAATCCCAAAATCTAATATCTATGTTAATAATGAAAAATTAAGATTTCGTTAGCTTTTTAAGTTGTGATAAGTGTGTAAATATAGTTTACATAGATTCTGCATGTTTTTAAATTTTTTTTTTACTCTGTCTCTTAATGCATGACATGATGAAGCCGTCCACATCAGGTAAGAAACAGTACATTTTGGGGGACTTAGGAGCACTCCCATCTGTCTCTGCTCATTAACAATCTCATCCAGAATTTTAAAGGGTGGAATGAATAATCCCACCCTTTAAAAGTTCCTGAGGACTGTTTCAAAAATCCTGCCACCTTTTCAGCGTAGATCATCAACATTTATTATGTGCCTACTCTTAAGTCAGAATGCTAAGTTCTAGGATACAAATATGATTAAAAACATTCCCCACCATCAAGGAGATAACACAAGAGAGAGAATGTATGTACAGCAACCAATAATTCCATATTTTTTCCAAACAGCATTGATTTTAAATATTTAACTCCAGTACCAAATCATATGATTTGGAAAAAAATCTCTCTGTAAATATACACTCATACTCAAACATATGTATGTGTGTGTATGTCAATTGGTATAATATTAATGAAAGCATTTATGCCATGGGTTTATTAAAAATGCTATTAAAATGTTTAAATGACTTGTAAAAAATGTTAATTTTTAAATTAAATTTTAATATCGGAGTAACACTGCAAAACAGAAAGGAAGTACTTTTAAAAATAAATGAAAGATTTTAATTTTTTTGTTTTGTTATTGGGTTATTTAGGGGATTAAGTCTGTGTGAGTTTAACTACTTTACTACAGTCAAAATAGTCAAGTTACAAATAAATTTGAAAGCATATTTGAAAGATTTTATTGATGAACTTATTCTTGGAATACAACCAAACAAATCATTGAAACTAAGAAACTCAAAATGAATGATATAAATGTATATTCCTAGACTTATATCCTGCCTTTTTCTTCAGTGATTTTGTGGCAATTTACGTGAATACATATAACACAAAAATGGCCAAATATTAGGTTAAGCCAAGTCAAATTGTTGACATTTGATATCTTTCACTTACAATTTGGCATTATCGTGTGGTTCAATACATAGTTAAAAGAATCAGTGCAAAGGGAAAATCTGGTAAAATCAGAGTTAATATTAGCATATAATATCAAAGTATCAGGCTATAACCTTCTTAGTAGTCAAGCAAAGCAGGGAACATAATATGTTGAAAATTCATGATACCCAGTAAAACATAACCAAGCCAGTTTCAACACCCCCCAGCCCTCCCACCCCCCAGTTCTAAACTTTGAAAGAAATTTCTCTTGTAGGTACACATGAAGAGGACAGGAAAATGTACTGGACAGGAATGTGTTAGGCTAATGCCTAGCATCTAAGTAAGAACAATTTTATACTAGAGTAAAAATGGTGAGGTTCCAACACACAACTCAAGTAATCATCTGGTTAGATCCAAAGGTAAAATTTAGAAATACTAATGGAGGAATGGGTGGTGATTATGTCTTTCCAGCAATCTTCCATAGACATTATTTCTTAAGCTTTTATTTAGTGTTCATTTATTGAAGAATAAGATACATACAAACAAGTACACAAATTATAAGTGTCTAGCTTGATGAATTATCGTAAAAATGAACATACCCATTTAACTACCACACAGGTCAAGAAATCGAACATTACCAGCCCCCCTTGTCACTTCTCCTGCTTGCTGCTCCCCTATTGTCCCTGCACTGATCTGATTTCAAACATCAAAGATAAGGTCTGCTTGGTCTTTAACATTATACTAATGGAATAATACAGAACGGATTATTTTGTATTTGGTTTCTTTCACTAAGCATAGTAAGATTTACATTTTTGTTACTGTATGAATATATCGTATTTATTTTATTTATAGACATTATGAGTAAAGTGACAGTGAACACTCATCAAAGTATTTGAATGTAATTATTGGGTGACTATTATAGTAATTATTCTCTGACAACAGGCAAAAGCCAAGACTGTTCCAGGTAAACTGAAATGTATGATTATTCTACATATAGGATATACAGATGCTCAACTTTAGTAGATACTACCAAACCCGTTTCCACAGTGATTGTATCAATTTATATTCCTACCAGCAGTGTACAAGAGTTCCTGTTTTTCCACATATTGGCTAACATGATTAGATAGCTGAAAATTCAATGTTGTATTTTCTATTAATAACGTAGAGTGTAGTTATTCAGTATGGTCAATTAAGGAACCATTTATTTGCTTTGACGACTAACAAGGCAGAAGTAAGTTAAAAGCTACCTTGCAAAAATTAAGGAGCCTATTGTTACAACCACTTTGGAAAATGGTTTAACAGTATCTACTAAAGCTAAACATTCATATTCTCTGTGACTCAGCAATTATACTTCTAGATAAACCAAAGAGAAATTAGTACTTATGTCCACCAAAAGACATGTTTAAGAATTTTCAGAGCAATGTTATATGTAATAGTCTCAAATTAGGGACACCTCAAATGGCCATTAACAGTAGAATGGATAAATCACACACACACACAGACACACACACACACACACACACACACACACACACACTGGAATACTATGCAGCAATGAAAAAATGAATTACTGCTACATTTGCTGACATGGATGACTCACACACACATAATTTGATTAACAGGAGCCAGGCACAAATGAATACATGCCATATGATTCCTTTATATTAAATTTATAAACAGGTAAGACTAATCTATGGTGATAGATGTGAGAATAACATTTACCTTTAGGGGTGGGGAGTAATCACTGGAAGAGGACACAAACAAGCCTCCTGGAGTACCGAAAATATTCTATATCTTGATCTGGAGTGGTGGTTACATGGGTGTGTACATAAGTAAAAAGTTACCAACCTGTACGCTTAAAATTTTGTGCACTTTACTGTTTTATCTCACTTTAGAACAAACAAAAAGGAACCCAAATCTAGTCTTAAAATGGACATAGTCTCAAAATGTTCTAAAGCACTTTTGCTATCATGACATTGTGGAAAATGTTAGGGAAAAATATCTCAGAGCATCTAGTTGTAGGTCGTTATAGGTTCCTGATGAAGTATGTTGAACAATAGCTTAAATTTCTTTGTTTCAACTAATGAGACAATTCTTAGATAGTGCTTGCTCCATTCCAATTGATTCTTTCCACTGCAGCCAAACCATGCAATCTTTCTAAAATGTGTATCTGATCATTCATTTGCTTAAATTTCTTCAAGGCTCCCTTTTGCCTTCAGGATAAAATCCAAGCTTAAAAGCACCACTCTTTAGCTAGACCCTTCATGACTGAGCCCCTCCATACCTTATCTCTTTTGACTCTCCTTTCTCCCAATACCCGAACACTTTAATGTTAAACTTCTTAACAGTTCCTCAGGCCTACTATATGCTCTCTTCTTCCATACTTTGAGCACATGCTTCTTCCACCTAACAAGGCTTTTCAGATGTGTGATACCATGTGATATTTTCTAACCAGAAAGAATGGTTGGTACAGTCTCAACCTTTCTGGTAGAAACCTAAACAAAGTTATATTTCATTAATGTGTGCATGTTAAAGCTCCTGAATTTCCCTAGAGATGATCTTCTGAGACCTGTCTAAAACTGGAGCACTATTGCAGTAAAACTTTTCTGCTCTTTTAAAGAGTCTGAGGTTGTGTAAAAATCTGAAAGAAGTAGTAAACTGGTTGTACGAGTACCAATGTCCGATGAGCTAATCGTGAGGATTTTTTTTAATGTTGGCAAGTGGTACCTAATCATTTTTAAGACCTAAAATTTCAAACAAAATTTTTATAGAGTATTGCAAAGATCAGCCTAAAAGCACTAATCTAAATAAGAAACATTTATTCTTTCAAGGTATATTAGAGGCATTTTATCAACATAGCATTCTCATTGGCACTAATTCTTAATTGACTCATACGTCGTCATAATAAAATATTCCTTCAGTCCCCCTCCTCATCCGTATGTGTTTCTTACATATGACTGTAGAGTTGTTGTATCAAGAGGTTCTATCAAGTCTGGTAAACTAGAACTGTACTCCTAAGGTAGGCATGTTATTCCTAAAGGGATATGGCCCATTGCCTGGATATGAAGCAGCTCCTCAGAATAAGACTTGAACTTGAAGGTAGACATTTTGGTAGGAGGAAGAGAAGAGAAGGCACTGAGTCTGTTTTAAACATATGCATGCTTTCTTGCTCGATTTAGACTGAGATGTTGAGATATCTAAAATTGAGTAGTGTTCTTCAGTGATGAATACCAAGGAAACCTTATCCCATGAGGCCAGACTTGAAACTAGATGGGGTTCAGATGTGAAATTAGACTTAAACCCCATAGAACAGGTCATATATTAAAAGAGATATTTACTAACCTTATGTTTCTTTCCATTTTGATTTGACTTTTCCCCCTAGTTGGCTATGTGTCTACATTTAGGCCAGAGTATTTTAAAAATGTAACAGTGGCCAGTGTTATCAAGACAGTGATACATTAACAAGAAACCTTTAAGTCCAAATATATTTACCCTTACCACATTTTCTTAGCATGATTCTAATGTAGTATATGCCTAAATAATGATCCATTTAGAGCAGTATTTCTCAAAAGGTAATCTCTGGATCACTTTCTTCAGCATCACATGGGGTACTTATTTAAAATACACATCCTGTGCCCCACCGGCTTAATCCAGATACCTGAGAGTAGGGCCCAGGAGCCTGTAATTTTTAAAGTAATAAACCTAAGTGGTTCTTAAACATACCAGAATTACTGATCTAGAGAATTAGGAAGTGAGAAGAGTGTCATAAAATCACTGACATTCTCATAGAATTAAGGACTCTATATCAGCTTACTGGGTTGAGTAGCCAGTGAGATCATCTTTCTGGTAGCTGGAGTTCTGTTAACTGATGCTGTTTGGAAAATGGCAAATCTTGTTCATAACTAAAATAAATTCATTTTTAAATGTCAGAAACTAGAAGGCTTCCTTAGAGGGGAATAAAGTTTACAATACAATAAGCTTGTTTTTGCTTATTTTACATACTCACGTTTGAGTATTAAAAAACTAAAGGATGGAACTAAATTATGTAGTACATCTTTCTAAAAGATCTTCCAGTTCAACAACCCAAAAGTATCTTTAAAAATCTTTTTTCATTTGTTTCCA
Organism: Choloepus didactylus; assembly: GCF_015220235.1. Classification (NCBI taxonomy): domain Eukaryota; kingdom Metazoa; phylum Chordata; class Mammalia; order Pilosa; family Megalonychidae; genus Choloepus; species Choloepus didactylus. Next base: position 149,913,889 of record NC_051308.1, read on the forward strand.
AATGATTCAGAGGGGCAGAGCAGGGGCAGTTTATGTTGAAACAAAAGTAGTCATAATTTGAGGATTGTTACATGAGTGATGGGCAAAATGGGGATTCACTGTATTAGCCCATGTATTTTTTTAAATATTCCATTGTAAAAAGTTTGAACTTTTTATTTATCTGTTTGGCAAATGTGAAAGAAAAAGAAGTGGTGCAAGGTTGTAGGGAAACCAGGCCTTTTCAGGCAATGCTATTGACAGTGTAAATTCATACCACCTTCCTGGATGATAACTTAAACACAGATATCAAGGATCTTCAGAACATTGACACTCTTGAACTGTATTTTATATTTCTGTTTCTGTGTCTTAAAGAAATAATCAGACGATTCTGCAAAGCTGTATGCTCAAAGGGATTCATAGTAGTGCAGATTATAACAGGAGATGGATGCCTAAATTTCCATACAAAAGGATTGGTTAAATAGATCATGATACCATGCATTCCTAAATGAGATGCCATGCAGCCATTGAAGTATTATAATGCTGAGAGGTGTTCATTATATGTTATTAAGTGAAACAGCAGGTTATAAAATAATATGTGCAGTGGCCAATCTGTTTTTTTAAAGTAAATGCATAAGGTTAGAAAAACCATCCAGAAAGATGCATTAAATGTTAATTGTCAAGAGAAATGTCACCAAGATGGTGGAGTGAGATGCTTCAGGGTTTCTTCCCCACAGAAAATTTAAACAACAGGTACAAACGGGCAGAATCATCTTTCTCAGAGCTCTGGAAAACAGTTAAAGGGATGTAGTAACTAGACAGGAACCAAGTCAAGAAAAGGACAACCTAAAAATAGTAGGAAAACCTCATGAACCATTACTGGCCCTTCTCCTGCCCTCCTCCCTAGCTCAGTACAGAGCCAGTCTATGCCCCCAGTGTGGGTCTCTGGTCCTGGTTACAGAATAAGCTGAGTAACCCTTAGGCACATACTGGAGTGTATGTATGCCTGTAGCAGTCAGTCTGGTGGCATCCTGAAGCCCTGAACCAAGATACTTATCACAGGCTTGCCATCCCAGAAGTTGCCCACAATGTAGAAATAGCTTGCAGGACCCTTAATACACTATTAAGAAATTCAAATCATGTCTTTCTGGGGCACAGGATTACCAGCTTTAATACACATGGTATAGCACCTAGGACTGGGAGGAAAAACTATTTCCTTGGAGAAAAGGGATATTTGGAACCGTGCAAATGAGGGAATTCCTAAGGCCATGCGTGCATGCCCAGAACAAGTTACATACTCTGAAAGGACTGGAAGGACCATACACTTTTTCCACAGGCTGTTCTTTATACTCATGAATAGGCTGATTAAGCTCTGAAGGCAAGCACTCCCACAAGACAATCTGCAAAGACTGGAAAGCTGTGCTTTTTTTGGTTTGTTTTGCTTTGTTGTTAGCTCTTAGCATTCAAGGAAATCTCTCTCTTAACAATAGCTGGATACAAGATTAAGGAACAGATACCATGATGGCTAAATTCCAGAGAAACACTTTAAAATATTAGAATGTCCAGTGTGCAATAAAAGATTACAAGGCATGCAAAAATACAGGAAATGATGGCCCATGCAAAGAAGCAAGATAAAATATAAGAAACTGTCAATGAGGAAGATCAAATTTTAGACATATCAGATAAAAACTTTCTAAAAATAGTCTTAAGTATGCTCAAAGGGCTAAAGGAAAACACAAAGAACTAAAACAAATTAGGAAAATGATAAACAAAAAAGAGAATGTCAGTAAAGAGAGAGAATCATAAAAAGGAACCAAACAAACACTGGAGCTGAAAACCACAATAACTGAAATTAAAAAAAATTCACTACAGGGGTTCAACATCCAGTTGGAGCTGGCAGAAGAAAGAATCAGTGAACTTGAAGATATGACAATTGAAATTACTCAGTATGAGGAGTAGTAAGAAAAAATGAGGTAAACAGAGCCTGGGAGATCTGTGGAACACCATCAAGGGTGCCAATATATGCATCAGGGGAATCCCAGGAGAAGAGAGCAAGGAGCAGAAAGAATAGTCAAGGAAGAAATGACTGAAAGCTTCCAAAATTTAACAAAAGACATGAATAGACATATCCAAGAAGCTCAGTGAACTCCAAACAGGATAAATTCAAATAGACCTACACCAAAACACATTATAATCAAACTGTCAGTTGCCAAAGACAAAGAGAGAATCTTGACGGTCTCTAGAAAAAACCAACACATCATATACAAGAGAGTCTCAATAATATTAAGTGCCAGTTTCTCATTATAAACCATGGAGGCAAGAATACATTGGCATGACATACTTAGAGTGCTAAAAAGAAAAAATTCTCAATCAAGAATTCTATATCTGGCAAAGTATCTTTATAAAATGAGGGAGAAATTAAGGCATTCCCAGATAAACAAAAGCCAAGGGAGTTTGTCACCACTGGTCCCCTCCTACAAGAAATTCTAAAGGATTTTTTCAAGTTGAAAGGAAAGGACATTACACAATAGATCAAAGCCATATGAAGAAATAAAAATCTGCAAGAAAGGTAACTACCTAGGTAAATGTAAAAGATAGAACTGTTTATATTTAATCCTTGTCAAACTCTTCCAAAAATTTGAAGAGTGGGAAACACTTCCTAACTCATTCTATGAGGCCAACATCACCTAATTCCAGAGCTCAAAAAAGATATCACAAGGAAGCTACAAACCAATATCTCCCTTAATATAGTTGCAAAAAATACTAGCAAATGGAATCCAACAACATATTAAAAAAATAATACACCACAATCATATGGGATTTATCCCAGGAATGCAAGGAGGATGATTCAACATAAGAAAATCAGTTAATGTAATACACTACATTAATAGAATGGAGAGGGAGAAAAACACAATCAATTGGTACAGAAAAGTTATTTGACAAATTACAGCACCTTTTCTTGACAAAAAACACACAGAAAAATATGAATAAAAGGGAATTTCCTCATTTTATAAAGGATGTATATGAAAAACCCACAGCTAACCTCATACCCAATGATGAAAAACCGAAAGCTTTCCCCTAAGATCAGGAACAGTACAAAGATGCCCTCTTTTACCCCTGTTATACAGCATTGCACTGGAAATTCTATCCAGAGCAATCAGGTTAGAAAAAGAAATAAAAGCCATCCAAATTGGAAAGGAAGCTGTAAAATTATCCTTATTCACAGATGACATGATCCTATATATAGATAATCCTGAAGAATCTGTAGCAAAGCTATTAGAACTAATAATTCAGCAAAGTGACAGGTTACAGGATAAACACACAAAAATCAGTACTTTTTGTATATACCAGCAATGAACAATCCCGAAAGGAAATCAAGAAAGCAAGTCTACTTACAATAGCAGCTAAAAGAATTAAATATCTAGGAATAAATTTAACCAAGTATGTAAAGGACCTATGCCCAGAAAACTACAAATTTTTACTGAAAGAAATTAATAAAGACCTAAATGAATGGAAATATATCCCATGCTCATGGATTGGAAGATTTAATATCATTAAGGCATCAGTATTATCCAGAGCAATTTACAGATTCAATGAAATGCCAGTCAAAAGTTCAATAGTCTTCTTTGCAGAAATGAAAAAGCTAATCATAAAATTCATATGGAAGGGCAAAAGGCCCCAAATAGCCAAAACCATCTTGAAAAAGAACAAAGTTGGGAGGACTCACACTTCCTGATTTCCAAGTTTTTTAGAAAGTCTACAGTAATCAAAATATTGTGGTACTGGCACAAGGGCAGAACTATAAACCAATGGAATACAATCAAGAGTTCAGAAATAAACCCACACATCTATGTCCAGTTGATTTTCAGCAAGGGTTCCAAGTCCATTCCATGGGGAAAAGAATAGTCTCTTCAGCAAATTTTCCTTGGAAAACTATATATCCACATGCAACAGAATGAAAGTGTACTCCTTCCTCACACCATATACAAAAATTAACTCAAAATGGATCAACAACCTAAATGTAAGAGCTAAAACTATATAATTCTTAGGAGAAAATATAGGGAAATATCTTCAGTACCTTGTATTAGGTAATGGATTCTTAGATTTGACACCAAAAGCATGAGCAATAAAATTTTAAAAATAGATAAATTGGACTTCATCAAAGTTAAAAACTTTTATACATCAAAGTACATTACCAAGAAAGTGAAAAACAACCCACAGAATGGGAGAAAATATTTAGAAACCATATACCTGATAAGGGTTTAATATCCAAGATAAATAAAGAAGTCCTACAACTCAATATCAAAAACACAAGCAACCCAATTTTAAAATAGAGGACTTGAATAGACATATCTCTAAAAAAGATACACAGCTAGCCAATAAGCACATGAAAGGTTGCTCAACATCATTAGCCATTAGGGAGAAGAAAATCAAAACTACAGTGAAACACAACTTCACACCCACTTTAATGACTATTTTTAAATTTTTTAAAAAGAAAAGTAAGTGCTGGCAAGGATGCAGAGAAATAAGAGCCCCAGTTTAATATTGGTGGGAATGTAAAAGTTGTAGCCACTGTAACTGGTTGGCAATTCCTAAAAAAAAAAGTTAAATATAGAACTACCATATGACCTTGCTCTCCCACTTCTATGTATATATCTAAAATATCGAAAGCAGGGACTCGCACAGCCTTAGATATTGTGTGATTCCATTTATATGAGGTAACTAGAATTTACAGATTCATAGAGATAGAAAGTAGAGTACAGGTTACTGGGAACAAGGCAGGAGGGGAAATGGGGAGCCAACACACAGCAATTGCAGGGTTTCTGTTTGGGATGATGAAAAAGGTTGCGATAATGGATGGAAATGAGGGTAGTACAACAATTGTCAATGTGATTAATCCTGCTGAATTGTATGCTTGTGAGTGGTTTTGATGGAGAATTTTATGTTGTGTATATGTTATCACAATTAAAAAAAGAAAAAGAGAGAGGCTATAGAGACAATGATAATTAAATGCAGTACATGATCTTGGACTGGATTTAATAAGAGAGGAGTAAATGCCCAAGAGGACACTGTAAGGACAATTGAAAAATTTGGAATATAGGCTGTTTGCTTTATATGTATGTTAAATTCCTTGAACTTGAGCTTGGTAACTGTACTTAATTTGGTTATATAAGTGAATATGCTTGTTCTTAGGAAACATGCACAGAACTATTAAGTATTCAAGGAGCAAGATGTATACAGCATACTCTCAAATGTTTAGAAGATTGATAAGCAGGCAGGCAAACAGACTGAATGAATGAAATAACCAATGTTAAAAGTTGATAAATCTGAGTATCTGGGTCAGGGGTTGTTTTAGTTTCCTCATTGCTAAAGCAAATACCATGCAGTGGGTTGGCTTAAACAACAGGAAGTTATAGGCGCATGGTTTTAAGACTAGGAGAAGTTCAAATCAAAGCATCATCAAGGCAATGCTTTGTTCCCGAAGACTGGCATTCTGGAACTGGCTGTTGGCAATCCTTGGTGCTTGCCTTCTCTGTCACATAGCAGTGCACATGGTGCCCTTTTCCTTCTCTACCAGCTTCTTGCTTCCCATGACTTTCTATCAGTCTGAATTTCATTCTGCTTATAAAAGACTCCAGTAATAGGATTAAGACCCATCCTGATTGAGTTGAGTCACAGCTTAACTGAATTAACCTCATCAAAAGGTCCTACTTACAATGGGTTCACTCCTACACAAATGAATTAAGTTTAAGAACATGTTTTTCTGGGGTACCTAGTGCCAAGCGACCACAGGGATATATTGGAGTTTGTGTATTATTGTTAAATTATTTTTGCAACCTTACTGTAACTTTGAAATTATTATACGATAAAGTCTTTTTTATTGTTAATGGTGATTATCTTGGGATTCTGGATTGTGGGATTGCTTTTCTAAGTTGTCTTTTGTTGATATGGTGTTTATGTAGTAAATAAATGATGAAACAACTTATTGAGAACAGGTTTTTTTTAACTATATTCCAATAGTTTTTTTATGCTGCTAAAATTCTCTGAAAATGCACACAAAAGAAGTACAAGAAATCATTGATAATTTTTGTGGCATCATTGGATTATAATTTAGCGTCAGTCTTTTATATTGATCAGTAATTGGATAGCCTGCTTATAAAAGCAAAAGGACAAAACTAACTTATCTAAGTAATCTGAGACTGACTAGTCTATATAAACTTAAGTTAACACAATGAAATTAAAAATTTGTCTTGGTAACACCAAATCTTGGTAAGTGGCTACCTGTAGGACATGGGACAGAGGAAGCAGCAAGAACTTTCCAGTTTTAACTCATATATTGTTTGAATTTTAGATTAAAGCATATATTTCCTTTTTCCTAACGTTTTTTTCAAGTTTTTACAGTTACATGCACACGTAATTTAAAGAATCAAAAAATAATTAAAAGACTTTTACAAAATGCAGTCTCATAACACTCCTCCATTTCCTATTCCTTGGAGGCTAATATTTTCAACTCTTTTAATTGCTAATTCTTGATTTTCCATTTTAAGCATAATCTATTGGCCTCTTTATATGGGGAAGGATTTCTCCTTTTCACACTCCTCAACCCCACTATGAACACAGATTTTTCATACTCCTGTCCTGCTAACATAAAGATTTTGGTTAGATTGGTATGCAGGATATCCGTCATTCGTTTACAGTTACATCATTAGGACTACATAAACATGAAGCATACAGGCGCTTAAGTATGTAGCTTGCCGGGCCTCTCCTCAGGAGTGAAGACTGAAGAGGGGCCTGGGAAGTTCTATTTTTCACAAGTTTCTGAGATGAGTCATCTCAGGGAAGTTTGGAAAATAATGTGGTGTTTTTGTTTATCTACTTTTTTTAATACAGTCTTATTGAGCTTCATTTATATACCAAAAATTTGGGGGTAGCACAGTGGACATCTATACAGCGCCGGTTCTTCCTCCTAGTGACAGCCTCCCAATTTTGCTCTGATTGGAACTACATAGAGTCATCTACAGCCCTGGTGGGCATATGGGTGTAGGTGGGCATATCAGTCGAGTTAAGCCTGTCACACAAAATTGGTTTGACATAAGGAATGAGAGTGGTTTGAGGTGGTTTATTCTAAATGTCCTTCAATTCTTGTTACCTAGGTCCTCAGAGAACATCTGGTTCTTGCCCACTAGTCTTCACTTTTCTCTTCTCCTGTCTTTCAGTTAATTCCTTTTTTTTGCCCAAGTTATCTGAGTCTGTTTCTATTGTTTCAAGCCAAAGAATGCTAGGTGATTGATGCAAACTATTTGAAAGCAGATGTCAGTGATTTTATAAGACATCTGAAATTAACATTTGCCTAATTTTGCTTGATTATAGTTACTTCCTTTTTGTGGGTATTTTTCTTGACTAGATACAAATATATAAAGTAGAACTCAAGACATCTTTTTTCCACATGTTTTAAAAAACCATTTGTAAGATTTGTAATTACACTTCATCTGCACCATCTTTTCAGTAAATGCCAGGCATGGCATCTCATAGATTCATGTTAGTATATGGCTTTATTGCAGAAAACTTAGAACTCTCCTCAGTTTTACTAGATAGTCACTTATCTTCACCTTTTTCCTCTCTTGACCAAAAATTTCCTCCGTGCTTTTGCTATTCTATATTAGCAGGTCTCAAATAAAGAAGAGTTAACTTTTTCTCCTTGGAGATTGAGGAAATAACCTTTCAACCTAGTTGTTTTTATAGAATATTTTTTGTTGCTTATTGCATCTGATATGAAGCTGTAGTGTTTTGATTACAATAAATTCTGTTAGAGCAAAGGAAAGCTACAGCTTTCCAAACAAGTAGGAAGTTGTGGTTCCTCTCCCATATTCCTCCATTATAACAGCCAGGAAGAAGGAAGACACGTGTTCCATATTATTTCTTCAAAAGTGTCTGGAGTTAAAAAGAGAAAGGAAGAGATTAACTGACTTCATTTAACACTTGGAGCTATAAATCATGTTTTGCAATATGGTAATAGGATGTTGCATCAGAACGCAGCCGTTGTAGTGATACAGTATCACAACCATGCGGAGGTCTTTGTGGTGCTCTGTGCCCTTTTCCTAAAAATTCAAGTTTAGATCTCTGCAGCTCTGCCAAGGAGGAAAGTGTTATTTGGATTACACTGTACCTCACTGTAATTTTCTTCTCTTGGTCTAAGGCATGAGAGTTTATGGTTGAAAGTTTGCCTGAGGCAGACATCACCGTTTGGAGGTCCCAGCATCCCTCCTGTTCCGTGTTGCTACATACGAGCAGTACAGGGCTGGGGTTTCCTCAGTCTTCCTGGAAGCCTGTCGGGAAAGCTGGGAGACACTAGGGCAAGGCTGTGAGGTCTTTACTCTCAGAACCGTTAGTTTTGAAAGTGTATGTAATATTTCCTGACTATTTCACATTTCCTTTATTTCAAGATTTAAAAGATAGTGACTAGGAATTTGTCCCTGAGAAACAAGGTTGAAGGATGATGATAGCAATGATGAGAGGGGGCATGGAATATATGCCAACAAGAGTCTTGGTAGTTCTAGGTTGAGTATTTGGTAGCTAATTGTTTTTTATTGTTATTGTTTTGGGTTTTTTACTCTTCCGCTTTATTGTGGGAAACTATTTATGGTGTACAGGAGGAATAAAACCAGTGACAGAAAACTGAAATTATACTCTATATTTAAAACATACGCTTCTGAGGATAGGGCTAGTGTCTTAATTATATGTTAGTGGAAGTGATAGCCTCCTTATTGGCTGTGGTGGGTTTGAGGGTACTAAGGCAAAAAAAATGACAGATATGAGGAGATATTGCCTTTATTACTGATAAGTAATCTTGGAGAATATGGTTTAGATGTGTGACAACAGTGGATTTTTTTTCAGTACTGAACTCTAGAATTAGTCATACTTGCCCACCCAGTAGCAAGTAGCATTTGACCTCTACAGGCCTCCCACGTGAGGGTCTGCCCTGTGAAACTCCAGGGCTGGGGGCACAGTACCTGCTTCCCAACTAGGAAAAAGAGAGAAAGAAACCGAACAATGCATGCCATTCCTCTCCCCTGAGGAGTGAGGGAGAGAAGGCAGAAATGCTCTACATGTCTGGTGCTCCCCGACCCAGAAAGAACTGTCATGAATGGGAAGAAGTCTTCCTGCCCTAAGAGTGAGTAATAGCAGTGAGGTGGTCTTTGGGATATTATAACAGGATGGAGATGCTTTGTAAGTTTTCATGATTTATAAATCATTTTCATCTATTGCAGATTAATAGAGACATACTCTCCAGGTTGACAGTACATGATAGTTAAGGGTATGGTCTTTAAGTACATATTGTCTAGAGATACACACTGAAATATTTTCAGGTGAACTGATAGAATGTCTGAAATTTACTTCAAAAATTATCCAAGGATGGAAAGGATATACTGTAACAAGATTGTCTATTAGTTGTTGAAGTTAGGGGATGGGTACATGGGGTTCATGCCAGTATAAAGAAGATCAGTTTTAATGTAAACTCGGTTGTTAGATGTGTGTCCTCAGCGAGTGGCTACACTGAGTCTCCATTTCTTACTCTGTAAATTGAGGATAATAAAACTTACCACATAGTTGTTGTGATGATTCAGTTAAAGTAATGTATAGAATGTGCCTTTTACAAAACACTTGGAAGGCACTTAAGAAATGGTAGTTATTATTTTATCTAAAAATGGAAAAAAGTCAAGGTGTCTGCTTCCTTAAAATGAAACATCTGCTTTCTTGGTGTGTGTGTTTCTAACTATATTAACTTGGATTTTGTTTTAACAGCTCAGATGCCTAAAAGGCCAGAGGGACTTTTCAGGCCAACCCCCTTTTGATGGAATCCACATTGTCAACCATTTAATAGGAGATGACGAATCATTCCATTCCTCTGATGAAGATTTTATAGATAATTCTTTACAGGAAGGCGGTGTTGTTTTTCCTTTGCACAGAAGATCTGGCCCAATGTCTTTGGACCCCACTGTAGCAGATGGTAGTGAGAGCGAAACAGAAGACAGTGTGCTGGAAACCAGAGAGAGCAATCGTGTGGCCCAGGTGGAGCAGCCCCCGAGAAAAAGAGAGTCGTACTCAACCGCTGTCTGACCATCACTGTGACCTAGACTGTGGATTTCTTTAAAGGATCAGTTACATATAATTAGGGATTTGGGGAAAATATCTGTTCCATATGTACATATATATATATATATGCATATATATATATTTTAAAACCTTACCTGCCTTTTTATCTTTGCCAAATCTTTACCACAGGCTTACATTGCCATAAAGTAGATTAGAATATGGTTAAAGGGTGAAATAAGGTTCTAACAGTATTACTGAATATTAATGTGTCTTGTTTAGAAAATGCAATTGTATCACTATGTGGGAACCATTTTGAAGTTCAGAACTATGGAAAATTGAATTTCCTCAGACAAAAGTACTCTTGTGCAATAGTTTATGCTCAGTGAACAATCATATATTTATGTTTCTCAATTTGTCTTCAGAATGGTTGTCTATAAGCATTTGACCAAGACATACATCTGATTTACCTTGTGTTTTTGTGTTTGGGGTATTTTTTTTTTTTCCATTAAAATAGCTGTTTTTTTAGTGGACCACTGAAAGTTTCCAAGCACACAGCCTTTTTTTGTATAATTTTATAAACACAGATTAGTGGTTATCTGTCCTGACAGTTTTAAATTTTGTTTTGAGTTCTAATTTTTATATGCATATGATGTTTTCGTGTGTTGCTTACTCATCAGACTAGTAGATTAACTACAACTGTGTTGTTTATTTGTACATATTTATAAATCTATTTACTCAACATCATTTTATATGAAGAACATACATGTTACAGCATGACTGCTTTCAGCATACTAACAGGACTTCTGTAAATAATTGGTTAAAAGAAAATTGAAAAATAAACCAAACACTAATATTTTAATACCTTTAGTATTTTGCTTAGCACTCAACACTAGCAGATGCATAACTAATGCTTGTTCAGAAACACTACTGATGAAATCTTTTACTTCATGTGTATGTAACTAATACATTTCTCATGATTAGAGAGTTACAGCACATATTACTTAGTGCTAGTATTTTACTTTAATATAATTAAAGCAATGGACTACAGTCCAAGATACATAGCAATTATATATGCAAATAATCTTTGAATATTATCTTCAGATATTCTAGTTTCTAGTCTATAAATAAAGCCATAAAAATCCTTTCCTACCAGTTCTTCCTTTTTTATCATTCAGAATTTTGTTCTAGAAAACCAAATGCCTGTCATTGATAATTTGAAAGAAACACCCCAAATTTTATATTTACACTGTGGAAAGACAACAGGAATATGTCGACGGTAACTTTTCACTCTAATTTTTGTTAGCAGCCTATGAAAAAATAACCTTGGAGGATAAGAGGAAGTAGAATTCAGTGTGTATGGAGCTAAATTTTGCATAATATGATGCACACAGAAAAAAAATTATATGATTGAATGGAATCAAAGAGGCAAAAATAGTTTTCTTTTTAAACGAGGAGTTAACCCTTATGGTAAACTACAGAGTAGGCTTTTCCAAAAAGCTCCCCCCCCCCTTTTTTTACCAGAGAAATCAGATTGAAAATATGCCTACGTAGCACCAGACTAGGTTTTAGTGGTTAAGTACCTTACCCATGGACACAGCTAATAAGTGGCAGAGCCAAGATTTTGATCCAGATCTCCCCAAAACCAAAGCCTTTACTAATGAATTCCCTGCTCTTCTGACAATAAGTAATTGCAACAAATTTCATTAAATGAGTTTCCTAAATATATAGAGACAATTTAAGAATGTAAATACTACTCCTAGAATGGTCTTCCTGATGCTTTGGGGATTTTCTTGGGGCTCTATACTGTCAGTCTTGAAGGCTATCAATGCCCAGGAGAAGAGAGATGATTCATGTCCACATTATATTGCTTTGACCATATCAAGGAATCTGATGTGGTCAGATATGGCAAATTACAGCTACCTGTTTTTACAAGACTCACAAGCTAAAAATGGATGTACATTTTTAAATAATTGGAAAAACAATCAAAAGAATAATATTTTGTGGCACATGAAAATTACATGACATTCAAATTCCAGTGTCCATAAATCAAAGTTTTAGGGTAGCACAACTATGTTTATTCACTTATATGTTGTCTATCACTGCTTTTGCACTATGATGGCAAAGTCAAGTAGTTGCAACAGAGACTGTATGGCTACAAAGCCAGCAACATTTACTATCTGGCTCTTTACTGAAAAATTTTGCTGATCTCTGATCTAGATTAGATTTCTAACGTGTAGGGTCTCGTCTTCAGTTTGATTCAGTAGAAAAATGAAACATTTGCTTTACTATTGAGCTACAGAATTGGAAACCTAAAATTTCCTAGTGGGTCTTATACTTAGAACTATTCAAAATGGAAAGCATACCAACTACTTTATATGATGAAGTCTTTGATTCCCTAGAAGTTGGAAGGACATCTGTATCTTTGGAGAAGGAGAAAGAAGAATTCTAGCACTGATCTTTAGAGTGTGCATTATTGACCATTAAGATGAAAGCATCTGGTGGTGGATACCTGAAACTATTAAACTACAACCCAGAACCCATGAATCTCGAAGACAGTTGTATAAAAATGTAGCTTATGAGGGGTGACAGTGGGATTGGGAATGCCATAAGGACCAAACTCCACTTTGTCTAGTTTATGGATGGATGTGTAGAAAAGTAGGGGAAGCAAACAAACAGACAAAGGTACCCAGTGTTCTTTTTTACTTCAATTGCTGTTTTTCACTCTAATTATTATTCTTGTTATTTTTGTGTGTGTGCTAATGAAGGTGTCAGGGATTGATTTAGGTGATGAATGTACAACTATGTAATGGTACTGTAAACAATCGAAAGTACAATTTGTTTTGTATGACTGTGTGGTATGTGAATATATCTCAATAAAATGATTAAAAAAATAATAATAAAAAAAAAAAGTTGTGGAAAAAAAAAAAAAAAAGATGAAAGCATCATTCTAGAATCATGTTTGAATTCTAAACTTTCAAAGTTATTCCTAGAGAATTTTCTAAGTACTGTTTCTGACTAGGAATTAGGTATTAATTACTAGGTAAGTAAACCTTAATCCATTGATACTGCTGCAGTTTGGACAGTGAAAATATAGAAACAGCAATCTTCTCATTCAACGTCTTTGATTCAAATACTCCTTAGAAGGTTTTAAAGTCTTCTGGCCTTTAGGATGCAGTAGAAGACCATTCCTTGATTTGACTCCATGTCATTCAATTCTTGATGTAAGTATGTTCAAGACTTTGAGTCATTGGACAGTGATCTCCTAATAGATTTTATGTAATCTGTGGTATTTTTGTGCCATTTAAATGTTATTCAGTTAAACAGAGTTGAGGAATTTTCAGGTAGGATAAGTGAATGAAATGACTCGCTATTTAAAAAAAAAAAAAAAAAAAAAAAAAAAAAACTTGCCCCTTTGGGATGGCCACCTTTCTCCTCTCTGGTATCACCACCCTCCTGGGTTGAGATGCTGAGAAAAAAGGTTAGAGGTGATGTGATTAAAATGGAAATTGCATTGAGGTAATGAAACAAAGACCTTTTAGATTGAAAAAATACATAAAAAGTAACAGCCTTTTAAAAAAATTAATGGTAAATTTTTTCCTTCCTGGAAAAAGAAGTCAAAGATCCAACTTTACAGGATTTCTGCCCTTTTCCTGAAAGGTGATAAGCACTCAATGTTTGCTGACTAGTTGAGGCTTCAAGTTCCTGCTAACTGGCTAGTGCACATATATCTAATTGTGCACACTCACCTTTGGAAGAGAACACATTTCTTGTTTCTGAACTTGATACACAGCTGTTACTCTCCAGATAATGCCTTTGATTAAAAACAAGGTCTAGCATTTTTCAAGTATCTTACTTCTGACATCTTATTTGGTTTCTCATTTTCCTTTATCTTTTACATGAACCCACTGTAATTTTCAAATTTAAAGTAAAATAAGTATAGGGACTGTGATTTGGTATGGCCCTTTGGTGGCCAGCTTAGTTATTCTATAGTACCAGACATTGAGAACTAACAAACATTTTGTGAAATCAATGAATTATCTTCTTTATTAAAACAATGAGTTTTAGCTTGAAAGTTATTGATGCTCTATCATTAACAAAACGGTAAGTCTTTTTAATTAAGGAGAGCCTTCAGTTCTTGTAATTCTAATGAGATTAAAATTTCTGATGGAAAGTGGAGTAAGTGCTATTTATAGTACAAGTTTTTACATTACATGCATTGATCTATCCCTTCTTTTCAGTCCAAAGAAAAGATGATAGAATAATAAATTAAGTGTACTACAGAGATGCAAAGTTATAATGTGTCTCATTTCATTGTTGGAATTTTTTATTGTAACATTATATAATAACCTGAAATGTTTACTTGTGCCTTTGCTTTAAACTATTAAAGTTTTCCATTTTATAAGAATTTCTGTTTCCTTAAACTATTCAACTTTAAAAGGGGAGAGGGTTATCAAAACACTGTTCAAGAACGCTTAGCCTAACATCATTAGTGAGTATCAAGCTCCATAGGTTCATGGACTGTATCAACCAGGTCCACTCCTATGTATAATTAGTGCCAAACACAGATGCTCGTACATGACTGGCATTCAGTAAATATTTTTCAATTTAATGAAAGGCCGGATTTGTTACTTCCTTCAGGAACATGCTAATTTTTTTAACATATTGACTGCTTTGTTTTTATCCCACATTGTATTTCAGATTATTATTAGTTGAAATAAATATATTTGAATATGCATATAGAGGCTATTGTAAAGGAAACTTGGCTTCTTCAGCATCTTTATCACAATTTAGCACTTTATGATGGTGCATGAAATATGACAAGATAGCTATAAACCAGGTTTTCTCCACCTAAGCACTACAGACATTTGGGGCCAGATAATTTTTCAGGAAGCTGTCCTATGCATTGTAGGTTGTTTTGCAGCATCCCTGGCCTCTCCCTAGATGCCAGTAGCAGCCCCTTCCTTCAGTTGTGACAACCAAAAATATCTCTAGACATTACCAAATGTCACCAGCACAAGGGGGTGGGTGGTCCCCACCCCCATTGAGAATCACTGCTATAAATTTAGAAGTGGGTCAAAATATAAAGAACTACTAGGACCATGCCTAAATAAAAGTAACTGTATACATCTTTTGGTGATGGATTGTAAGTTCTACTCTTTCTAGTAAATGCAAAAGTAAAACCTGAAGGAAATTTACAGTGCCCATGAGAAAATAATTTTGAGATGTAAAACTCTGGCACTAGACTTGATTAAACCTGGAAAAAAGTTTATGACCTACTTGTTCCTTGTACACACCAAACCAACTCCCACCCAGCATCTTACCCTGCCTCAAATGCTCTTCTACCAGATATAAGTCTGACCCCCACCCCACCTCCAGTGCAGGAGGCCTTTCCTGACCTTTAAAAAAGCCCCTAACCTCAGCAGTATTTTTCTCCATAGCACTGATTGCTGTCTGACATCCTGCACAATGTACATCTAGTCTCCCCACCCTAGAATGCAGGCTTTATGAGGGTGGAGATTTTTGTCTCTATCTCCAATAGTCAGTACAGTGCCTTGGCTCTCAAAAAATATACATTGAATGAATGAATATCTGAATAAATGACTACCTCAGTTTCATCACTATTAAAAATGGAATAAACACCTCAAAGAAATGGTCTGTGAAATCCAACCATCAGTGGAATGCCACCAGCCTAGCTCCAGGGTCCTCTAATTGCTGAATACTGCTTTGGCACGAGGCACTGGTCAGGAACTTTTAGGGAGGCAAAGATGAACCAGACCAACCCCTGCCCCCAAAGGAGGGGATGAGATACAAGAGGACAATGTCATGGGAGTCAGATATTACCCCCAGCTTGGGGGGAGGGTGCTCTTTGTGCCCCCCTCCATCCAAAAGCCCCCACCCCCTGTACCAGGGCAGGGCCGTGATCCCTGTAACAATTCTGTGCATGCCCCATTCTCCAAATGAACGACTCATAGGTGCTAATGTCTCCTGATCTGCCCATGGCTACATTTCTCCTGCACTCTTCATAAAGGATGTCTGGAAATGAAACGCCTTAAACCAGTGGGTTGAAACCCTCCAGAATTGACTCTGAGAAGACAACAGCTGCTGTGTCCACGGTAAGGTCAGAAAGCTGCTGTGTCCTCACTGCTTGTCACACTGGGCCAGCCACTTCTTCAGAGTCTGCAAGGGGTCTTCTCTGAGTCTTTATAAGTCACAGCGGGGAGCAGGGCCAAGTAGAAAGTAACTAGTTGGCTTTAAGATGTTGTTTCTCTGAATTTTTTTTTAAAGGAAATACGTACTGTACACATGAGAGACTCCAAGGCTAAGAGATGCTGTGGCCGTTGAGATGCACCTGGGAGCTCCTAACTGTTCCCTGACACTGCTTCAGGGGGTGGGACAGGCAGCCATTGTGTAAAGCCCTCCACAACAGACCGTGCAGAGCTGTCAGGCACAGGGGTGCCCCTCCTTGGTGCTTGCCGTACTTCTACCTTCTATGCACAATTTTGTATGGACCTACCTAACCCTTGTCATGCTGAATCTTCTCCATGGGCAGAGAGGATGCCTTATTCCCCACTGCCCTTCATTGTCACCTCTGTTTTGTATGTCTGAATGCCCAGCTGCCCTTCACTGGAGTGCAGGATTGGACCAATCATGCTCCATTTTAAGAATTTTTAAACCTTTGTTGTACGAATAAATGTTCACCTCTGCAGCCTTTGGACCTCCAGATGAGCTATGTACTGGTCATGCTCAGGCTGCTCAGCATAAAGGAGTTTCTGAGCTGCATGCCATCCCCTCTCCAACCCTGCCCTCCATCTCCCACCCCCAGCCTGGCCAAGCTATTGACCAGAACTGCAGATGCACACTGCCAGGTGAGGAGGTGGGTCACCAAACAGTGGCGAGTCATGATGTTAAGCGTAAATTAATAAATACAAAGGAAATTGTCATGAATTTCCCTCCAGTTAACTCTTAATCAATTCAGAGCCTAAGGGCAGCTCTAGCTCTGCTGTTTCTGGCAAACTGCCTTCCAGTTGTGCTTTCTGGAGGGATGTTACTGATGGACAGCTCCTGGGCCAGTGCTGGGATTTGAGTAATCACAGGCCTAAGTGGGGTGTGTGGGAAGGTGTGTTATTTGGTCTGCCTCACAACCCTTGACACTGGCTATTTTAAACAGATCCTACCACAGCCTTTCATTTGCTTCACTAATTTCTCTAAAATAGAATTGCTTATTTGTGGGTCAGATTTGGAGAAAGCAACTGCGTTGTTTTGTCCCATTTGGTGAGACTGAAGATAATATCTGTGCCAGAATCCAGAAGGGAGTTGGCACTGGGAAGTGCTCAGTCAATGTGAGCTAGTACTACTGGCTGAGTTCCTCGAAAAAAGATTGTGTGTCATGTCTTTGAATCCCCAAAGCCACTACAGGCCACTCAGTAAATATTGATTGACTTGAATGTTCCTTTTCTTCTGCCTTAACTTCTCATCTGTGCAATATTTCCACTGTCTACATGGTATTTCCACATAAGTGTATGGTTTGAGGTGACAGCATGACAGACTCTTATTTCCTAATTTCTGTTAGTGGTGGTAATAATAATAACAACAATAATAATAATCATAATAATAATAATGGCTGTATCAGTCAGGATAGGCTAGATTATGCTATGATAACAAAAACCTAAAATCTCAATGGCTTACATCATTTCTCACTCATGCTATATGTCCATCAAAAGTTGGCTGCTTGTGCACTCTTCATTGTTTTTACTCTAGGACCCAAGCTGATAAAGCCCCCTCTATTTTGAACATTGCTGATTGTTATGGCAGAGAGAAAAGGGACATGGTGATCCACTACTGGCTCTCAAAGCTTCTGCCAAGAAGTGACATACATCACCTCAGGTCACATTTCATTGGCTAAAGTCAGTCACATGACTGAGACTAACCCAGGGAGGGGCAGTGAATATTTGGAATCATAGTACTTAGTGTGTACCAATAGCTATTCTAAGTACACTTTTAAATAGCTTTATTGTAAAATAATTTATATAACATACATTCACCCTTTTAAAGAGTACGGTCCAATGGCCTTTAGTATATTCACAGAGGTGTGCAGCCATCACCAGTATCTAATTTCAGAATGTTTTTATCAACTGAAAAAAGAAACCCCATACCCATTAGCAGTCACTCCCCATTTCTCCCCACCAGCCCCTGGCAACCACAAATCTACTTTCTGTCTATATGGATTTGCCTATTCTGCACATTCCGTATAAATGGTATCATACAATAGGTGGCCTTTTGTGTGTGGCTTCTTTCATTTAGCATAATTTTGGGGAGGGGGGTTCATCCATGTTGTAGCATGGATCAGTATGTCATTCCTTTTTATTGCTGAATAATAGTCCATTGTATGGGTGTACCACATTTTATTTACCCTTTCAACAGGTGATGGACATTTGGGTTGGTACTATTTCTTGGTCATTATAAATGTTTCTATGAACGTTTGTATTTTTGTGTGGGCATGGGTTTTCACTTCTCTTGGGTATATACCTAGCATTATATGGTAATGCTATGTTTAACGTTTTGATAAACTGACGAACTTTTCCAAAGTGACTTCACCATCTTACAATCCCGCCAGCAATGTATGAGGGTTCCAATTTCAAAACATCTTGATCAACACTTATTGTCTTTTTAATTTTAATCATCCTAGTGAGTTGGAAGCAGCATCTCAAGGTTTTGATTTGCATTCCCTAATGACTAATGATGAGCATATTTTTATGGGCTAATTGGTCATTTCCATATCTTCTTTGGAGAAATGTTTGAATAAATCTTTCACCCATTTTGTAATTGATTTTTTAATTGTTTCAATGGAAGAGTTCTTTATGTATTCAAGACACAACTCCCTTAACAGACACATTATTTGCAGATTATTTTCTCCCATTCTGTTAGTTGTTTCTTCAGTTTTGAAATGAAAGTTTTTAATTTTGATAACATCCAATTTATCTATTTTTTCTTTGCTTGTCTTTGCTTTTGTTGTCAATATTGCTTAATCCAGGGTCACAAAGATTCACTCCTACGTTTTCTTCAAAGAATTTTATAGTTTTAGCTCTTATGTTTAGGTTGATGGTCCATTTGGAGTTAATTTTTAAGTATGAGATAAGGTAGGGGTCATGTATATTTTAGTAATAAACTTTATTTTGGAATAATTTTAGATTAACCAAAAACTTTCAAAGATAGCTCAGAGTTCCTATATACCCTTCACCCAATCTCCCCTAATGTTTAACTTAATCATGGTATATATGTCAAAACTAAGAAATTAACAGTGGTACAATAGTGTTAACTGAACTACAGACTTCATTCAGATTTCACCAGTTTTTCCACTAATGTCCTTTTTTTCTAATGTAGGATCCAATCCAGGATATCACATTGCCTTTAGCTAAGTGCCTTTTACGTATACATCATTTAATCCGCACAACGATGAGAAAATTAAGTCACAGAGAGCTTAAGTAACTTGCCCAAGATTGTAGAGCTAGTAAGTGATGGAATCTTTTCATCACCAACCCCAAGTTCTAGGTCCAGTTTACTTAGTCTATTCCATCTCTGAAATGTGATCAGGTTGTATTAGGATGCTTTCAACTGCAAGTAACAGAACACACAACTCAAAAGTTACTTAATAAGAAGTGGAGAGGTGTGGCAGTTCCAAAATCGGTTAATTTTTGGCTTCAAAATCATAAAGCTTCTTCTTTCTCTCTGCTCCGCTGTCCATTGTGCCCCACCCTCCTCAACAATTGCACCATTTTATACAAATTTTTCCTGATCTTACCATTTTCATTTTGTATGTCTTCTCACACCTTCCACTAGCTCTCTGTGTGATTTTCCCAAGTTAAAGAGATAACCTCAGGTCCATCTGCCTGCTCCACTCTAGCCTGGCTGGTCTCTGGCCCTGCCGTCATCCAGACTTCTTTACCTCACTCCGAGGTTGTATCCCTCTTCCCGAATGTATTCACGTCCTAGGGCTGCCATAACAAATTACCGCACATTTTGTGTTTTGAAACAACAGAAACTTATTCTCTCACAGTTCTGCAGTCATGGTGTCAGCAGGGCCATATTCCCTCTGAAGTCTTTAGGGAAGAATCCTTCTTGCCTCTTCTTGGCTTCTGGCGAAGGCCAACAGTCCTTGGTGTTCCATGGCTCATAGCTGCATAACGCCAGCCTCTGCCCCCGTCTGCATGTGGCCTTCTCCCCCGTGTGTCTCAGTCTCCAGGTCTCTTCTCTTCTGCTTATAAGGACACCAGTCATGTTAGATTAAGGTCCCACTCTACTCCAGGATGACCTCATCTAAACTTCATGTCCATCTAAGACAACCATCTTTCCAAACAAGGTCACATTCAGAGTGTGCCGGTTTGGATATATAATGTCCCCCAAAAAGCCATATTATTTAATGCAACCTTGTGGGAGTAGACTGATTAATCTGTTGATTTGAGTTTGATTAAATTATATCCATGGAGATGTGGACCACACCCATTCAGGGTGGGTCTCAATTAGATCACTGGAGTCCTTTAAAGAGAGCTCACACAGAGCAGAGAGGGAAAAAATGCCCCAAGAGCAGCTGAGACAGACATTTTGGAGAGAGCCATTTTGAAACACAACCCAGGAGCAAAGGACCAGCTGACGCCAGCCACATGTCTTCCCAGCTGACAGAGGTGTTTCAGACGCCATAGGCTGTTCTTCATTGAAGATACCCTCTTGCTGATGCCTTAGTTTGGACACTTTTTTGGCCTTAAGACTGTAAATTTGTAACCAAATAAACCCCCTTTATAAAAGCCAATCCATTTCTGGTATTTTGCATAACAGCAGCATTAGCAAACCAGAACACGGAAGTACTAGGGATTAAGACTTCAACCTGTCTTCTGAGGGGACACAATTCAACCCATAACACTGAATCTCATGCCTTTCTCTAAATTTGCCCCTGTAGCTTAATTACTCTACGTTGCCCAGTTGTTTCCCAAGGAGGTGCATGGGAGATGAATTGTATGAGATGTTGCTAGTTTGAAAATGTTTTTATTTTACTTAATTGATAGTTTGGGCAGTATGGCAAAGACAGCCAGGTGGCCCCTATATATTTGAGGTCACACAATGTCATGGTGATGTCCCTTGATATGGGGAGTTTTTCATTCATTGTATCCTTTCAATATGGACATTTAAATGTCATTTAGTCTTGGAAACTTTTTTCTTATTTCTTTGATAGTTTCCTCTCTTAACATATTAATGAGATGTTTGTGCTTCTGGATTACTCCCGTAATTTTCCTGTCTCTCCTCTCATTTTCCTACATATTAATAAAATTGAGATTATGTACACATTCTTATGTGACCTCATTTTTTAACTTACTTTTTTCTATGTATTTCAATGACTACACAGTAGTACATCATATTTACATTCCTTAATTTATTTAACCCAATGTTATGTTATTAAGCATTTGTTTCTTTGAAGTAAACTGCAACACACGTCTGTATTTCCTTATGGTATCATCCCCTAGGTCAGGGGACATATATGCTCTGACACTTTTTCTGATACATATTGCCAACTTACCTTTCACAAATTCACATTCCCATTATTAATATAAAAGAATGTTAATTTTCCTTACAGAACATACTTTTGGGAACAGATAAGCTAAGTTAAACTTAAAATTTATCTTCATTATAAATGGAAACTTTGGTATTAATGCATTGGGGGAAATTTTCCTTTCTAATCTGATAACTTCACAGATATAGTTACATGTTATGCTATTATGCACCTTAACATCTTTAGAATGGATACTCTGGATTACATCTAGAGTTACCTTTTCTCTGATTTAACAAGAGGATTCCTGTCTAGGGCCACCACTCCTAGAAATTAGATTTTGGGTGCCCACGGCACTGAGAAGAGTGAGGTATCTGAGAGCTCTCAAGCAACTGGTGATTTGTCATTAGCTGAATTTCAAATAAATTCTGCTTTGGATGTAGGGAACACCTGGCCAGTTTTCACTGCCAACAAGGGTATCACCTTTTTCAGTACATGATTTGTAAAGACTGCTAGGTAGTCATTTCACCTCAGGGTTAATGATCTGGAATGGCCACCTGACACTTACAAAATTAAAGATTGTAATTTTTTTTTGCCTCAGAAACTCTTGATAAAAAAGTATCCTTTATAGACATATCTTGAAATATTTACAGATTTCATAACATTATGCTTGGGATTTACTTCAAAATAAACTCCTGAGAGGGGGTAATGGGGGGCATGGAGATAAATGGAACAATTCTGGCCATGAATTGACTGCTGAAGCTGGATGATGGGTACATGGAGTACATTTTACTATTCTCTCTGTCTAGGTATGTTTGATATTTTTCCATGAAAACAAAACAAAAAATAAAACCTCCTTTGCTATGAACTTGTGGGAAGACCTGAGTCTCGTACGTATTTGGCGATACCAACCATCTTCAAGGCAAAACTGTGGAGTGGCATCCCAGATGTGAGCTGACTCATGGTGCGGCTGTCTTCACCTAACTCTACCAACCATGGTCAGTGCCCCCAATTTTTGTAAATCCTAAGCCAGTTTCTAACCAGAGCTCAATTATGGTCTCCCACTTTCAGCAACTTATTTTTAAAAATTTAAGTTCAATAGAGGACCCGGGGTGTAAGAAACATTCTGTATCTTGACTTGGGTATGTACTTATGTAAAAATTAACCAATACTAATATGCTCACAGACATAGGGGACTGGTGGTTGGATGGGCTGAGCCCTCTACCACAGGACTTGCCCTTGGGAAGACTGTTGCTGCAAAGGAGAGGCTAGGCCCGCCTATAATTGTGCTTAAGAGCCTCCTCCCGAATGCTTCTTTGTTGCTCAGATGTGGCCCTCTCTCTCTAGCAAAGCCAACTTGAAAGGTGAAATCACTGCCCTCCCCGCTATGTGGGATCAGGCACCCAGGGGAGTGAATCTCCCTGGCAACATGGAATATGACTCCCGGGGAGGAATGTAGACCCGGCATCGTGGGATGGAGAACATCTTCTTGACCAAAAGGGGGAAATGAAAGGAAATGACATAAGCTTCAGTGGCAGAGAGATTCCAAAAGGAGCCAAGAGGTCACTCTGGTGGGCACTCTTACACACAATGGTTCTAACGAATTGGGGTAGCTGGCAGTAGATACCTGAAACTATCAAACTACAACCCAGAACCCATGAATCTTGAAGACAATTGTATAAAAATGTAGCTTATGAGGGGTGACAATGTGATTGGGAAAGCCATAAGGACCACACTCCCCTTTGTCTAGTTTATGGATGGATGAGTAGAAAAATAGGGGAAGGAAAAAAACAGACAGACAGACAAAGGCACCCAGTGTTCTTTTTTACTTTAATTGCTCTTTTTCACTTTAATTATTATTATTGTTATTTTTGTGTGTGTGGTAATGAAGGTGTCAGGGATTGATTTTAGTGATGGATGTACAACTATGTAACGGTGCTGTGAACAATCGAATGTATGATTTGTTTTGTATGACTGCGTGGTATGTGAATATACCTCAATAAAATGAATATAAAAAAATTAAAATTTATAAAAATTAAAAAAAATTAACCAAGCTGTGCTCTTAAGATTTATGCACTTTTGCTATATGTATATAAATTATACCCCAATATAAATGTACAAAAGAAAATAAAGCACCCAAGGCTTCGTTTCTGGAACTATTTATGAACTGCTATGAATTACATGTTCTGATCCTTATAAACAAGAGGTATTGCTGACTTGTTACCTCTACAGGCATGACCATGCCTGGCAAAAGCCAGAGCAGCCTTTGTCTTCGAAAAAGCCAACCTGCTTAATGAACATCCAGCACGTTTGCTTGCTATAGGGTCAGCATAGCCAAAGCACTAAAGGTATGGGTTTTAATGCCAAATACACTTAGATTTGAATCCCATTAAATAGCTGAGTGACTTCAGGGAAACTTACCTCTTCTGGAAAATAGGAATAATATTAATAACACTGCCTCACAAGGCTGTTGTATTCAATGAGAAAATACGTGAAAAGAAATTGGCACCACACCTGCTTTGTAGTCAGCAAACAATAAGAGTTAGTGATTGGCTTCATTGACGAATTGCAAGCCTGGATTTTTCAGGCTAATATTTTACAAAAGTGGTAGGCAGACTTTAGACATGTCTGTCTATTATACATCAACATTATACTTTTTATTGCTTAGAACTTCTTCGGCATGTAGGTCTATTGGCAGGAATTGGTTATGGTACTGTACAAATTCCACACAGATTCTGCCATTATGGGGTTTATGTTAAACCTGTAAGAACAGGAGCAATAGAAAAATTCTCCTAGATGAGCTGGACAACTCCTTTCTATTGTAGAAAACAAAGGCAAGCCCTATTCTATATGTGAATGAGATGATTCTTCTCATCTCAGACTCAGAGCTCCTGATAATCCTCTTGGCTAAGCCCTGTCAGAAAGGTTAATTTGCAAAGTAAACTTACATTTGATATGTATTCCTCAGATTTTAAGTGGTTTACAAGTAGCAATGTTATACAAGTTACCTTGTTTAATTACCTCCATGTGTACATCACAAATACTCTATCCTGAAGGGAATGTCAGGAAGTAGCACTACTCAAAGTTCTAGGGATGCTTAAGTGAGATTTTATTTTGCTGTTAACATTAAAAAGTTTTTTTATATTAAGATTCTGTTGGTGTTGGATCTAGGTGGAATTATTTGGCTGTCAGTTGTACTGTTCTTTAAACTTTTCTGTTTAAAGAAATTCTTGTGATACAAAGTGGGAAAAAAAGATGATTTTGGTCATGTTCTAGGGAGGTGAATTTTTGGGGTCTCATTTATGTGCTCTGCAGACTCAAAACAATTTTCTGAGAAAAGCTTACCCTGACTTTAGTATTCCCTTTTATTTGAGAAAACCTTATATACATACAGCCAGCTGTCCTTGTTAGGTACCTCAGCTTTCACAATTGCTCAAACTCTACCCTTGAATTCTGTTAAGACATATGGGCCTGAATTTAGAAACACAGACTAGCTGCATTTCTGGATTTAGCCAGAGTATAATCTTATCCTGTCACCCAATATTTATTAAAAATTCAATAGGGAGAAGCAGTTTTCAGGGAGAATTATTTAGAGCTTCCATCAGCTTATGCACTTTTTCATACTGTCGACTCTAAAACATATCTGTGGATTAAACCAGATCAGTTGACAGCTGGTACCTAGTTAGACAGCACCATAGTTTCCCTAAGTATACTTTTTACCAAATTGCACTTTGGCGTGACATCAACAATGTATATTGCGAGTTAAACAGCAATTGTTTGTCGCATCTATTTCAAGGAGGTCTGAGAACACTATTCATTTCTATCACACAACACCTACTTTTTAAAGCACCTAAAAGACTGAAATATCTAGGAATAAATTTAACCAAGTGTGTAAAGGACTTGTGTGCAAAAAACTACAAATAATTACTGACAGAAATTAAAGAAGACGTAAATAAGTGGAAAGATATTCCATGCTCATGGATTGGAAGACAATATTAAGACGTCAATACTTCCCAAAACAATTTACAGATTTTATGCAATCCAATAAAAATTTCAACAGCCTTTTTGCAGAAATAGAAAAGCTGAGCATCAAATTCATATGGAAGGACAAAGGACCCCAAATAGCCAAAACCATCTAGAGAAAGAACAAAGTTGGAAGACTCACACTTCCTGACTCAATAACTACTTTTAAGGATCCCAGAGAGAAATATGTCTGATCTTAATACCAAGAAGAGTTAATAGTAATAGTTAATCTCAACTTTGTAACTGAAAAAAGGGAAGAGAAAACATTCCCAGCTACTCTTTCAGTCTCCCTCCTTAGACAATCCTAGAAAAAACAGTGAGACGTCTTGATCAAAGAAGCATCATGGAATATTCCCAAATCAAATGTTATTCTACAATCCAAACTGCTAAATGTATCTTTGTGCAAAAAGTCTCTCACATTCTTCTGCAAATGATAAAATAATTTGGTGCTCCAACCTCTAACCTCAGCCTCATGTGATGCGATTCTCAGATCTGTGGCAGAAAATGTGCAATAAACTGAATGATCAAAAGACAAATCTCTGTGTCCAGGGCCTGAAGGCCATCTCAGAGGCCTGGGATCGCAGGGAAATAGGCTTCATTCATTTAGTCTCTTCTTCATTCACTTTCCCTGTTAATCCGCTTCTTGGTGAGTTAAGGAGAACAGAGCCCCAATCCCCATATTTACTTCTGTACTCCACTTTTTTCATGGGGCATAACATGTAACCAGTGCTCAGTATTTATTGAACTGAATTAAATTGTGCAATTGAATCCACACACTTTGTCCCCCTTTGGATCACTGTATCAGAATCAGCCCTTTCCAACCTTCTGGCCTCAATGGCTGCTTTTAAACTCAGGCTCCATTCTTGTCACCCCCAAATTAACACCCTGAGGCAGCATTCATTCCAGTGCTATCCCTGGTATCTCCTTTTTTCCCACCAGGATGTTCTCTCTTCCACTAGTACACAAAGGGACCGTGAGGCACACAGGCCTATCCCCAACTTGCACAGAGCCCTGCTCATTCTCCATCCATTGCGGCACCAGAGGTTGTGTGTGTGTGTGTGCATGTGTGTGTGCTTTAATTAATGCTCACATGAACACTCGTGGTGGCCTCTACTGTTAAATTGATCCTTGCCTGATATCAGGGACAGTTAAGAGTGCTTAAGGAAGAGGCAATGATTATCTGGGACTTCTCCATCAGCCTCAGCCCAGATAACTGCACTATTGGATGAGGGCAGAGACTGTGTGCGTTGGAAGTGTTCTGGAAAGCCCAGAACTCAAGCCCTCCTGTGGGAGACGAGGTCTGTGAGCCCAGGAAGTGAGCCTGAGTCTCTCCACAGTTGGTCTTACTGGGGATGAGAAATCCATATTAAAACACTTCTTGGCAAGTCCTGGGTATTACCCAGAGTGGGCAAAGCTGCTCCTCTCACACTCTGAGGCCCCAGGGCCTACCTCCCAGGGCAGGTCCAAGGCCTGGAGGCAGCTGACCTGGGTTTGAATCCAGGCTCTGTCCTTGTCCCTGTGTGTGATCTGGGGAAAGCAAACCTCTCCAAGTCTATTTCCACAGCCCGTTTATCAGGATGGTTAGAGAAAATGTATGAAAAGGCCGCACATAGCGTCTGGCCTATAGTGACACCCAACACTTAATACATACCTACTCTATACTTCACATCTATTAACTTAGTGAATCTGTGCAATGACCTATGAGGTAGGTGCTACTTTTGTTACCATGTTTATAGATAAAGGCACTCGATCTCAGACACGCAGGTAGTAAGTTGGTAGATCAGAACTTCTAGAACTCTGGCTCAGAGTCCATGCTTTAACTATTACACTCTATTGCCTCTCAGTTACTGTATTATTTATCATTTATCTTGGCAGGAGTAGAAATTATTTTGCTAATTTGGGAAAATAATTTGTCAGTATATATTCATGAATTTTAAAAGGTTCATAACTTTTGATCCAAAAATTCCTCCTCTGGCAATCTATCCTAAAGAGAGAATCCTACAAACAGAAAAACCCATATGCAATTAAAAAAAAAAAAATCACAGAATCATTTATAGTAGGAAAAAAGGGGAAACAACCCAACTGTCCAGTAAAAGGAGAACAAATAAAATCACAACACATCTTCTAAAGGTACTATGATTTAATATCATATGTAAAATACACATTTAGAATCTTATTTTTTTTTGATGGAGTATTGGAAAAAATCATACCAAAGTGTTACTAGTGAGTGATTGAACTATGGTGATGGGACATGGAGGTGTGCTTTCATTTTTTCTTTTATCTACTTTGCAACTATTCTATCATATAGCTATGCTGCTTTCAGCAACTTACTCATCTAATGCTGTTTTCAGCATGCTAGTGAGTAGCATTCCAGGTAACCGCAGGCTGTGGGGTGATGGGGTGGGGCTGTGTAGCAGGAGGGAGGGATGTGATCTCTCTTCCCCACTCCATCCTCATCGCCTCACTAACCTGTGACAGGCACATGACTCTCGGCCTAAAGCTTTTCCAACCTGTGCTGGGTGTGGAACAGGCTGGGTAGTTGGGTGTAAAGTGACAAGATTTGGTTAAGTTCAGACAGCTGCTAGTTACCAAGAACTGGGCTATATAAACCACTGGCTTCCTTATCCATGAGACAGAAATGACCCCAATGTCTGCCTCGGAGAACACCCAGGCTTTCCTTTTCTTCCGTGAAGCCCAGGACAGTGGACACTGGAACCCCCCGTGAGCTACATTTGCCCACCCCCCAGCTCTTGTCGTCCTTCTCCCAAGGGTTTGCCTTCTTTGGGCCAACCTGGGATTGATCATGGGGGCTGATCCCCCAGTTTACACAGACTGCAACCGCCTGAGGTTTCCAGGAGCTCAACTTCCACCTTACGCTAGGTCTGACAGTCCCTCTAGAGGAGCTGTGTTTCATGAGCAATTTTTTTTAAAATGACAACATATAGGCTTTGCAGTTTTAAAGTGAAGTGTTTAATCTGGTGTAGGGTGAAATGATCATCAAACATCCTGGAGGAAATGATGAAAAACTCAGAAGAAAACTAATTGTACATTTTATTTGTCATTACATTTTCCATTCACCAAGTAAAATCTACTCCTTTTTTCCATAAAAGTTCACACTGGGTATGTTTCTATGAAAAGTCATATCATGCAGCCCACACATAAAATGATACTTTATTCAGTCAATCTGTTCCTAAGAACGATGTAAAAATACATATTTAGTGAGGTTAACAGTTTTCTTATTTGAACCCTGAACACCAAAGCTGAAAGCCCCCTCCCGCTTCAGATGTTTTAAATCCTTTATATAAAAGCTTAATTAGAAAAAGTCTTTACAGTAAAAGTTATATTTTATAATTTTGACAAGATTTAAATGTTGGTCCAAAAATGTTTATTAAAAGAAAATTAAAAGTGTTGTTCTTCATAGTTGAAAATTTATACAAGATAGGGTCTTATTCAAACTCTTATATTAATATGTTCATCTCCAAATTTCTCTTTTACTTCATTTTCAAACTTTTGCATTTGTTGACAAAGCCTTATTGACTTTTCATAAATGATGGTGCCATCAGCTCATATTCTGACTGATGCTGTCATTTTATTTTGGTAGCCTGCTTCTTATAGCAATAGAAAGAGACAATGACATTATCTAACATTTGAGTTAAGGCATAACACAGTTATCACTTGGCATTTACTTTTTGGAATTCATATAACATTGAAAAGATATACAACTCGTATTCATGTCTGACTACATCCATCAAGATGGTTAATCCAAAGGCAAATTAAATAATATTTTTTTGTATCATGAGGACAAAACCATGGCAATATGACAGTGTATGGCTACTGTCTAACAAATACTTCTTGTGCATAATACAAAGACCAGTTCTATGTCTGTCTTTAATCCAGGTGTAACTTTTCCCCATTTAATTTTTATATCTTTTAATTATTTGTTAAGTGATATGAATTCTCTTGGCTTATCCATTATATAAACATGCTAGCCAAAACACTTGCTCTGGTTATGTATCAACGGCCTTACAATACTCATTGTTGGATTCAGAAATTCTACCCCTTAAAACATATCCTAAAAAAAATAAGAATGTAGGGAAATCTATATCCAGAAAAATTTCATCACATTATTTAAAATAGTGAAAAATGAAAACAAAATAAATATTAAGACAGAAGTGACTGAGTAAATTATAGTAAGCTAGTCAATAAAATCTTTTTTTACACAATGAAAAATGATGAAAGATTACATAAAAGATCTTTAACATGATTTTCATTTAAATAATTTTTACTATAAAATAACTTATGTTCAGTTAAAATATGAAAAATAGACTAGAAAGAAGAAATGATTATAATACTCAGTGAAAACAAAGCAAAATACACATTTGTATCTATGGTGTGATTACAATTTTGTTTTTTTTAAAAAGCAGAGCAAATAAGACTGAGAGATTGTCTTACTGGGTTTTTTTTTTTCCTTTTCTTTCTTTATCAGATTATATGTAATATAATTTATAATGAAAAAATTTGTTTTAATAATAATGCATCCTAAACCTTTTTATGGAAAAATATGTCTTTTCTGACTCATGGAGGAGTGTCATGCCCAGCTCCATCTCATGATTTTTTTTACTATGTTTATAAAACATGGATTTTACCTTCAGTGTGTCTCTCATAGCTACTCTTAGCTCATGGTATTTCACACAAGGAAAGCATTTCCTGTTTTAACGATGATTAAACTACAGCCTGGAATAAGTCAGCTATTCATTTAACTTCCCCCAAAGAAATCCATAAAATAACCAGAAATGAAAATAGATCCTGGATTCATTTCTCCCTGACCTTTTGATTAAAAAACAAGCAACAACAACAACAAAAACAAGCCCCTGCAAGTTGCTCTTAGTTTACCTGTGTAAAGCTGAATAAAGTGAAGCAGGACATGGAATTGAAGGTTAAAGCAGGAGTGTTCTTCCACTTCTGCTGCCCAAATGAACTTGTGAAACGGAAATCAAAGGATTGCTCCACAGTCTTGCAAGGTAGGTTCTAGTATTCTGACCTCACAGCTGAGAAACTGAGGCTGGGAAAGTTCAGCTAACTTGTCCAAGGTCACAGGGCTGGTAACTGGCAGAACAGAGATTGACAACACCCAGATTCAAAAAGCCTGAACTATTTTCCCCTGCGGATGTCATTGGTGTGATGATCAAACATTACAGAAGTTCCTATGCTTGCAAAGGGGGAATTGCCCCTTTCTGCAGTTTTGGGATCACACACTCTTCCTGTGTCCCACCCCCAAACAGAAAGGAAATCATAACTGTAAAGCTCTGTGAAAATATCAAAAAGAGACTGGTATTATGTTATTACAATTTTATTTTTTTAAATGTCTCAAATCATTTGTTGCAGGGAAATTCTTACTTATGAGATGCTGCTTGAAATAAATGGGCCAGTGGCCAGAGCTTGGAAATGCTTGCTACGTGAAGGCCACGTGCAGGTTATTTGGCATCTCCAGATACATTACTTCTGTTATTTACTAACAAAGTTAGCATATTACTGACAAAATTAGTAAATTAAAATTTTTTGGAAAGCCCCTATTTATAGAAGATTATGCCCTAAGTCTATAATTTTCTTATCATTAGATCTATCTCAGTTTCAAGGTGTATATGGAGGGATTCTTGCTTTTAAACATGTGCATCCTTGGCTGGGGGCAGGAGGTTGTCTTACTCTTTTCACTCTCAGTATGGTAGTAAATGAGAGGTAGCTTGGAGTAATGGGAAGTCAGGGGTAAGTTCACTGTATAAAATAATCTCCAGCCCTGGCCCTTCACTTCTCCTGGGCAAGTTTCTTAACCATTCTCGGCCCCCCTCTTCTTACCTTTTTCTTCTGTGACCCCCAAGTGTGAGAGTCACACTTCAACACTGCACACCTTACCTGACCATTTAAAAAATTATTTTAATGTGTATTTATTTATTTGAATCAATAATACATCCACATGATTCAAAATGTAAAAGATATAAAGGGGGTTTTGTACCATCTCCCTCCCACCTGTTCCTCTCCAGCTAGCCGTGTTCCAGTTCTCTCTCTTGCTGGTTTTATTTTGCAAACTCAGAAATCCTGAGGAGCTGTGTGAGGCAAAAACAAAATTAAAACAAAAAACAAAAAACAAAACAACCACAACATTTTAAAGATTTAATCTGAATGGAAGGCATTTATTCTAAGGTGACAGTACTCAAGGTGCTTATTTGCCTCCCCCCCCAAAAAAAACTTCCCTCAAGTTTTCAGAGACGTCAAAACAGCAACACAACTAAACTACTAAGTAATTGCAGTACCTTTTCAAGAAATTTTCACTTTAAATTGTTGATGTGCAAAGGCCCTTCAGCACATCTCTAGAACTTGTTTGGTAAGAAATTTTCTTTTATCTCATTTATCATTTTCTTTGTAAAATTTGCCCTTTTCTGCTTTTGAATAGGATAGCAGAGAATACGAGAAAGATGTGTTTCGGACTGCATTGCCTTTTTGTACCCCAGGCGAGGACAAATAACACAAGAAATAAAATCTTAACAAAATGTCCTTAATTTCCCTTCAGCTACATTTATTTATAAAGACAGAATGTAATGAGCAGTAGTGTAAAGAGGACAACCCAACAGAAAAATGTGTGTCTAGTCCAATGCCCAGCACACAGTAGATGTAAGGCCATTTTTGAATAAAACGTCTAATTTATTAAAGCATGCTTGAAGCACTGTTATGCTTACAAAATATTTCCCACAAATTTTTAGGTTTATAATGCAAATTAAAATCACTTTTAAAAACATTCTCTAGGGAACGGGCTTCAAGGACTTTTTCCGTGAAGACTTTGGGTATGTTATTTTGGAAGAACCGGAAGCACCACTCGTTTCTCTCTGACGTTGTATCCGACACTGGAGATTTGCCGTCCAACTAGTGATTAAAATCTAACTCAATTCATTTAGAAAAGTAAGGTAATTACAAAGATATTCACCCTGCCAGGAAAGAGTTTAGGCTTTAAGTATAGACAACAGGCCACACGATACAGATCACGGCCATTCAAACAGGCTAGCGTTGGAGGTTGTGTTTATTAATTTGTTTGTTCTTAGATGAGGTTTGAGGGTTTTTTCCTGTTCGATTAATAAGATTAGTTAATTCCAATCTTTCATTTACTCAGGCCACAGATTATTGTTAAAGCGCCTATATAAAGACGAATATCCAGTGCCTACCCTCATGGAACATACAATCCGAGTGAAGGTTTACTTTTCAATAATCATCAAGATTGTGTCTTTGGCGCTTTACCGCCTCCCCAGGATCAGGTGCCTGGTTGTGACCCGCGCCGGCGCCCGAGGTCCGGCTCTCCCTCTCTAGCCCGGGCAGGGCGGGGTCAGTTGAGCAACCGCTGTCGCTGCCCCCGCGCGCGCTCACGGGCAGCCTTTAATTTCGCAGCTCCGACCACCGGAAATTAGCCGCCAGCTGAGCAGACCCCGCCGAGTGCGGGCGAGCGGGGCGCGGGGAAGGCGCGCCCGCAGGTCCCGCCGGGCGCCTTCGGGACGCGCCGCCAGCGCCCTCTCTGCCGGGGGTTCGGCGCTCGCCCACCTCTTCCAAATTTAACCATTACCTAAATCCTAAGGGAAATGAGCAAACCTCTCGGATTGGGTGTCAAGGTATTTTCAGCCTCGTTGGGCGTATTTATCCCCAAGTGTTTCCACAACAAGCTATTTCGGGGCAGCGGGGCAGGTTTCGCTCTGCGGACGCCGTGGCCACTCGCCGGGCTCCAGCCCGGCGGCACCGAGGGTCGGTGATTCACTGCCCCGACCCGGGGGCGGCGTAGCCCGGACGGGCGGCGGGGTTGGGGTGCGCGGGAGGTTGCCTAGGGCAGGAGGGGCGCGGAGGACTCCTCGGAGCGGTGCCCTCTCCCACCTCCCCGCCGGTCCAGTCAATCTGTGTCCTGAATCTGTGACTTCTTCTCGCTGCGGAAGTCTCCCAGGAGCCAAGAATAGTTTATTTTCTTTCGAGTCATTTCTAGTGCCCCGGTGTCCCAGCCTCCGGGTCCCCCCACCCCTCGCCGTCCCACACACAAAAAACGGGGAGGGCTGCGAAGGGGCGCCCCGGAAGGTGGTTAAAAAAGCTACCCCCGCATCTGCCCCCCCCAAGCCCTTGCGTAAAGGAGGAGCCCGACTGGGGGTTGGGGGACAGATCTGAGAGGGCTGTGCGAGCTGCTCTTTAACGCTCAGGAAGTGGAGCTGTGGTTTTGGGGGCTGAGCTCGGAAGGAGATTAAAAAAAGAGAGAGAGAGAGAGACAACGAGGTCTCTTCCGAAAGCAAGATTCAGTTTGAAAACTCTCGGAGAGCTATGCCCGCGCCCTGACCCCGCAGGTAGGTCCGATGCGCCTGTTCCGCTCTCCGCCCCCGGGCGGGGGCAGCTGCGGGGACTCGCAGGGCACCGGCGCTGCGGGGGTGACAGCGCGCCCGGGTCCCCACTCGCCTCTGGCCGCCGTGCGGGAGCCCCGAGAGGACCCGACGCTGGGTCTGGGGCAACGCGCCGGCGGGCCTGGGCGTCTAGGGCATGCATGGGCTGCGCGCCAGACAGTTTGGTCGTTCGGCAGGGGAACAGGATTCTCTCGGGAAGGAAACATCTGGTGAGGGAGGCGGCGGCAACTGGGCTCGGGAGGCCGCCCCCTCCGTGCCTCCAGCTCCCGCCTTTCCCGGCACTGGCTGTGCGGAGAGGCCCGGCGGGCCCGCGTGCTTTGAGGGGCCCGCCCCGCCCCCGGTCGCCAGCTGCAGCTCGAGGTGGTTTTCCCACGCGCTGGGCTCGCTGCCTTGCACCCCTTCTCACCCTCCCATTCCCCACCCCAACCCCCCAGGAACAGGCAGAGCAGGACAGGGTGCTAGAGTGGCGCGGGGCTGCGGCTGGGTGTGCCTGCTCTGGCCAAGATCCCGCACATATAGCCCCCGCCTCAGCAGGCTCCTCAGCTTCCCGCCCCGGCTCCTCTCGCCCTCCCCTCCCGCGCGAATCCAAGCCGCAGCCGGTTTTTCTCCAAGTATCATGATTGTTTAAGGAATTGTTTTTTGCATTTATGGTGTTTAATTGTTTAT
This sequence comes from Choloepus didactylus, assembly GCF_015220235.1. Taxonomy (NCBI): domain Eukaryota; kingdom Metazoa; phylum Chordata; class Mammalia; order Pilosa; family Megalonychidae; genus Choloepus; species Choloepus didactylus. Next base: position 149,948,599 of record NC_051308.1, read on the forward strand.
TCGAGGGGGCGGCTCTCGTAGGGGCAAAGGAAAAACAAGGAGCAGAACCGCTCCTTGTGGCAGTTCTGCATCTGAAACTTCCTGATGTCCCGACCTTCGGGCGACCGGGACAGGGACAGTCGGCACCCTCACCCCTAGGGGTCTTCTGGTACTTAGAACGCGGGAAACGTTGCCGAGGGTTCCGAGATGTGTCCCGGCGGTCTTTTCTTCCAGGCCTGTCCTCCCCTGGGATTGCAAGGAGACACAGTGAGGTGTGGAATGCCTTCTAGGGACCGAGCCCTTGAGGATTCGTTTAGAGCCGGGGGTGCCAAAGGTCAGATTTAGGCTGTGTCCCCCTTCCTGCCCCGGGAGCCGTGAAAAGCCCAAGGACGAGGCGTCCTACCCCGACCCAGGATCCCCTGCCCCCTTGTTTCTCTGAGCCAGCCGAGGCCACCGAGAGCTGCTGTGCCCGAAGAGCCTGAGCTTGCCAGTGAGCCAGGCTCCCATCCCTTGACCCCGGGAGGTAGGCAGATTCATTTTCCCTAGACCTCTTCGTACGAAGGGTACCGCCCCCGGTGCGAGCCCCGAGACAAGCTCAGAAGGCCGCCCCGCCTCCCCGCGGGTCTCAGGTTTCGACCCCAGATTAAGTGAACTGATTGGGGGTTAATGAGAGCGGCGCAGCGGGCAGATCCCTCCAGGGCCCAGCGACCCAACCCCGGCTCTCTGGCCGCTGCCAGCTCAGCCGCGCTTTCGGACGTCGTTTCTTACTTGCCCACTAAACTTATCGGTCCTCCTCCGACTCCCGGCCACCGCACGTCCCCCAGCCAACGCGCTCTCATCTCTCTCGACTTCCCCAGGACAAGGTTTTTGGCAAGCAGAACGGAAAGTGGTTTTTCCTGGCACCTGGTTTCCGAGGTTAGGTCTCCGTGGTCTGGAGTGCACCCACCGCACGCTTCTCCGGGGTCATTTTTTTCCCCCCATGGGACGCTAGTGACGGGAGGGCGGGGATCACCGGGACTCCGGTTCCTCCCGGGGCCAGGGTTGGTCCTCTGTCCCCCCACCCCCACCCCTTCCTGTCTCTCTGCCCTCCCGCCCCCTTTCTCCGTCCTCTGTCGCCGCTTGGTCTTTCTGCTGCTGTCTCCCGAGCCGCGCCCCTTAGTCCTGTCCACTGCGCTCGGCATCTCCCTTCTCTTTCCAGTCTGTAGGCGGCTCCCAGGGCTCCTTACACTGGTCCTCGATCACCGACGCATCCCCCGGCCCTAAACGGGTCCTCGCGTCCCCGCCCTCCCTCTCTAGACTGAAAGCAGAGCCGGGCAGGGAGTGAGTGGTCGAGTTGGGCTGACTGGCTCACATGAGACTGCGATTCTACGGAGTATTTGATGGTCCGAGCGAGCTTTGCGAGGGAAGCGGAGGAGCCTGGGTGTGGGGGCAGAACAGGGGGAGGGGGCCCGAGGCACTGGCCGGGGGACTGGTTTTACCGCTGAGCTGAGGCGGTGGCGGCGGGCTCTCACCACCTGTCCGAATGCCACCTGGTAAGCGCGACGCGGCGGGGCCAAGCTCCTCCTCCTCTCCGCTCCCGGGCCGGCGCTCTCCCTCCGCCCCACTGCCCTGTCCCGGGTGGGAAGGGTGCTGACCTGCGCTTCTAACCCGCTGCTTTCCTCTCAGGTAGGTCGCCGGGCCGGGACTGAGCGAGCATTCTGGGTGAATCTGGGCTGACGACTGCTCCAGGGACCCGGGAGCGCTCCGGGCCACAATGCCGCGCTCGTTCCTTGTCAAGAGTAAGAAGGCACACAGCTACCACCAGCCGCGCTCACCGAGACCGGACTATTCCCTCCGCCTGGAGAACGCGCCCGCGCCGGGCCGAGCAGGTGCGGGGCGCGCGCGGGCGGGGCAGGGCTGCTCTCCCGACACCAACTCGGCGCCCTGTCATACCATTCCCCAGGAGCTGGGAAGGAAGGCCCCGACGTCCCCCTTTGCTGTCGTTTCGTTTCCTACCGCCCGGATTCCTCCCGGGCTCGTAGCCTAGTTGCCGCGTCCTCTCTGCTCTGGCTCTTCGATCCGAGCGGGCTCCGGGCGGAGTCTGTGCGGGGAGAAGAGGCCGCGCAGGTCTGGGGAGGGGAATGAATGTATGTCGCCACTTCAAAACCCTGGTGCCCAGCCTGAGCCCCTTTCCTGCCTACTCTCTGCAGACAGCACCTCGAGCGCGGGTGGGACGGAGGCAGAGCCCCGGGGCCGTTTGTCCCCCGAGTCGCAGCTGACGGAGGCCCCCGACGGAACCTCCGCGTCTCCCGGCAGCTGCGAAGGCAGCGTCTGCGATCCAAGCTCGGAGTTTGAGGACTTCTGGAGGCCTCCGTCGCCCTCCGTGTCTCCAGGTAGGGAGTGAAACAGCGCGGCCTTGGCCGCAGAAATTCTAAGTGAATAGGGGATGTTCTTTGCGGGAGGAGGGTGCTGGCTTGTGGAGGTGGGGAGAGGCCTCCAGTTTCTCCCGGACAAGGACAGCCTGCCCGCGGGGTCCAGTGCTTTCATCCGAGGTCGCGGGACCCTGGCTGCTCATCCCTAGCATTCATTTGCGAGGAGCCGGCCAGTGACAGAAAACGAACAAACGGTTTTGACCCGCAGCAATGTCGACGTTTCGTTTTCTGACCAGAGTTCGTCGTTTAGAAAGATCTAGAACCCCAAAATGCAGACCTCCTCTCCGACCCTCAAAGGGAGACCTGGGCAGACCCAGCGAAAAGCTTTGTCGCCTTTAAAAGTTGCGCGCTCTCCCGCGGCGTTTAGGCAAGGCAAAGCTGGGCGCCCGGCCGGAGGGAGCGGTCAGGACGAAAATCTCCGCCCCCAGCTGGGTCTTCGCAGACACAGATTAGGGGTCTGTTTCATTTTTCGTTCTGCCGGGTTGGCCCGGCCTCGGGGACCAGCTCGCGGGTTTCGTTTCCAGCCAACAATCGAGCTTCGGGCAAATGACTGACGGCACTTTGGGTGGAGACCAGTCTCGGGTCTGGGGCGGGGGAAGAAGGACGCAGACCAGCGGGATTGTGTCGAGGGCCAGTTATTTCCAGGTTGTATTTACTCTTTTTCAAAGATACCTCCACGCCTGTCCCACAGTCCGTGCGGAGTGTGTTGGGACGCTGGAGTCAGGAAATTTTTACTTGCTGTATATGACATGGTGCAAAGTGGATTGAGCGCCGCCGGAATCCCTCCGAGGGAAGCCCAGGATGTCGCCTCTCACTCAAGCCGGCAGCCTGGACTGGTGTGTGTGCGCGCCAGTGAGTGAACAGATATGTAAACTCGCGTGCTCTCAGAGAGAGTACACCTTGGGCATCTGGTTTTAGCAAAATTCAAGTGGGTGGGATGCTGCAGGCCGCGGATTCCAAAAGCTTTTCCATTTGCCTCTGGTGGTTGAACGTCATTAAGTGTATGTTACTTTCTGAGAGGTTTGGGATCTTTTCGTCCAAACCACGAACAGACAGGTATGGGAAGTATACAAAATCAATGCACCCGTCCTGCTCCTCCTTTGCTGCCTGCACTGGGCACTTGACAACTTTGAGGACTTTTAACGCTTTCGCTTTTCTTCAGGTGTTTCTCTGTCAGGCCACGACCGCATCTCATTGGTCCTTTCCCTCCTTCTTCATCTATCCCTGGAAAGAAAAGGGACTGAGTGAGAGCATGTAACGGCTGGGAGAGCAGGGGGGCTGGACCTTTTCTCGCGCACCTGCAAACGCTGAACGGGGCCGGAACCAGCGCCACCTTTTCCTTACACACAGCCCACTCAGAGCATTTATTTAACACACAGTGTGGCAAACCTTTTCCTACAGACCGCTAGGTGCGCTGGTCCACTATAAAAGCCCCTTTAACTCCGAGATTTTCCACTGCCTCTCTCAAAGAATTTACCTGTTTCCCCACGCGATTTCATCTTAGTTATCTGTTTGTTGTCCGGTCTCCCCCAGTGGCCGGCGAGGCCCCGGGGCGGGTCTCGCGTTTTACCCTGCGGGCGTCCCTGGCACCTAGCGCGACGCATGGCGCATGGAGAATTCACTGCAGTCAAGGAGCACACCGACCCGCAGACGCCGCAGGGCGGCCACCTCCCTCCCTTCTTAGGCCTGACTAGATGCCATCTTGTGTCTCCACAGCCTCGGAGAAGTCGGTGTGCCCGTCGCTGGACGAAGCCCAGCCCTTCCCCCTACCCTTCAAGCCGTACTCGTGGAGCGGCCTGGCGGGTTCTGACCTACGGCACCTGGTGCAGAGCTACAGGCCGTGCGCGGCCCTAGAGCGCGGTGCGGGTCTGGGCCTCTACTGCGAGCGCTCCCCGGAGCCGGGCCACCCGGCCGCGCTGTACAGCCCGGAGCGGGGCGCGGGGAGCGGGGCACCAGGGGGCTGCAGCTCAGGAGGCAGCGGCAGCGGCGGTTCAGGTCTGGGGCTCTATGGCGACTTTGGGCCCGCGGCGGCGGGGCTATACGAGCGGCCCACGGCGGCAGCGGGCGGGCTGTACCCGGAGCACTGCCACGGGCTGCACGCGGACAAGAGCGCCGGCGTCAAGTTGGAATCCGACCTGCTGTGCACCCGCCTGCTGCTGGGCGGCGGCTCCTATAAGTGCATCAAGTGCAGCAAGGTGAGCCCCTCCGTGCGCCCGGCCTCACCAGCCTTGCCCGCCCAGCGCCCCCAACCCCACCCAGCGCCCGATCCCGCAGGCACCGGCGCCCCGCGGTCCCTCTCAGTGGCCTTCTCCTCGGTCCCACCCGCCTCAGGTTTTCTCCACTCCGCACGGGCTCGAGGTGCACGTGCGCAGATCCCACAGCGGCACGAGACCCTTTGCCTGCGAGATGTGCGGCAAGACCTTTGGGCACGCGGTGAGCCTGGAGCAGCACAAAGCCGTGCACTCGCAGGTAAGTGTGGGGACGCGCGGTGGCGCGCGGCCCTGCACAGGTTTGCGCTCTCGGGGTCTTCTGCTGCTCTTCCGTACAGCACCCGCCGCCCTCAGCCTGGCAGCTGTCTCCCCGGACTGCCCCCAGTCGCCGCCCCCTCCCCCCCTCAAGTCCCCTTGCCCCGCCTTGTATGTGTATAGGGAAAGGTAGGCCCCAGATTTTGTTGTCACGTGTTAACCGCAACTCCTTGAGAGCTTGAGCGTGTGATCCCAATCATTACTTCGGGTTTCTTGAGATTTGTATGCACTCACTCGCTGCTTATATATTAGACTTATTAGTTCTGTCTCTTTGCCTCTCTTCTTTTCACCACATGGCTTTCACTTTTCCACCCTTTCGACTGAAAAGGAGGAATCTCATTTGGAGCATCCAGAAGCATATTTGCCCTGCTGTTCTCCCATTCATTCCCTTATAAAATTTTGTGGCCCAACTTCCAGGTACCAGGCACAGAGAATTCTGTAGCACGGGAGGTCCCTGACAAAATTCCTGGTCCAATGGAGATTATAGTTTAGTTGCCAGTCAGAGAACAGATAGGCAAATGAGTACCCAAATAACCATGACAGACAGTCATGATTATTTAAGCTTACTTGCAAAGACTTATTTACTTAAGAGAAAAAAAAAGGCTATCTGCCTCAACACCCATACTGGCTGGGCTGGGGGTGGGGGTGGGGGTGGGGTTAGGGGACAGCTTGAGTCACTGAGGTCTAAGCCTCCTGTTGAGCAGGGTGGAGAAGTGTGTGTAAATGGGTGTCAAAAAGCAGGGTGGCAAACATTTTCTGCATGGGGTGTGGAGGGTTGTGGGTGAAAAATGTTTTGGTAGAAAAAGTGTTAAAAGGGAAAGAGGATACGGGTGGGAAGGGTGGGGGTTGGAAATAAATGGTGGGGGGGGGGGTGACAGTGGGGCAGGCTATGTGGAAGGGGAATCTGAAGGAAGGAAGAGCCCCAGCTTGGGGATTTTGGGGTCAGGAAAGTGGTGAGGAGAGTGGCAGCCTGGGTGACTGCAGGAGGAGTGACGTGTCCTTCTCTCTACAGGAACGGAGCTTTGACTGTAAGATTTGTGGGAAGAGCTTCAAGCGATCATCCACGCTATCTACACACTTGCTCATCCACTCAGACACCCGGCCCTATCCCTGCCAGTACTGTGGCAAGAGGTTCCACCAGAAGTCAGACATGAAGAAACACACTTTCATCCACACAGGTGAGCTGAAGGCCCCTGGTGTGTTGAGAAGGGGGTGGTGGGGTGGTGGGGGGAGGATGGACACATTATTCTTTCCCCTGAGACAAACATACCTCACTTTCTCTGTGGTTCTGGCCCCAGTGAGTAGTAGAGAGGCTGTCCAGATGGAGTTACATTAATTACTGCTGTGCATTAAAGAAAAATTAAGAGGCCGATTCTCTTAGGTTCATTTACAGACACTAGGTTCTCCAGCAGGGCCTTGATTTGGGGCTGTCTGAAGAGTCACCTAGCAGATCTGCTTGTAGGTTCTCTATCCTTGGAAGGAATGTTTTTCTCTAGTTTAGCAGCTGCTCCAAGTGCTGCATGTTCTGAATGAAATATAAAGCTCCAGGGTCCTCTTAGGGTGTTGCTCTACATGTTTACCTAGAGAATGAGGGATTCCAGCAGGCCTTTAGGGGGAGTGGCCTCTAGCTGTATTTTTAGGAGTCTGAGAGCTTACTCTGAATTGGGAGGAGAAAAACAATGGTAAATATGTATTACTAAATTCTCTGCTAAGCACTTTTTAAATGCATTCTCTCATTTTATGCTCACAACTGCTCTAGGAGGTAGTCTTATCTCCATTTTAGAGATGAGGAACGTGAGGCACAAATGGGTTAAGTAACCTGCTCAGGGTCACAGAGCTAGCAAGTGGCAGAGCCAGGCCTCAAATTCAGGTCTTTCTGACTGCAAATGTCTATGCTCTTGACCACTGGGTATCATATTGTACTTTCAGAGTCATGGGGATGGGTGGCTAAAGAAAGCTTCTATTCACTGATTGCCCTTTTCAAAATATCAGCAAGTTCATGGCAGAATGATGACAATTCCTCAGCTATTATAATTCTTTGTAACGTACAAAGTACTTTTAAATCCACTATCTCATTTGATCCTTACTGCCACCCCATAAAGTGGAAGGAGCTGCTCTTACCGTCCTGACACTCAGAGGGGTTGAATGTTTTACCAAAGGTCAGACTGAGAGTAAATCATGGTGCCGAGGCTGGAAGGCTCTGGCTTCATATCCTGGACTCTTTTCTTAGCACTTTGATTGTGAGCAGGGGGCATTTTTAATGCCAGGAGCATTCCCTTTAATAGTCAACAACGCATGTACACTGAGACCCAGAATTTCTGACTATGTAATTGCAGAATATGAATACTGATTTGAAACAATCCCAGTGTACTCCACACATCCACCACTGATGTTCATACATAGACTTGGGCAGTGTAGATGCCCCCATTGGAAACCCCAGAAAAATATCTTTCTCTAATCTTGCCCCCTTGCCTGAAATTTCCATGCTACTCACTCCTTTTGAGTAAAGGTTTTCAAGATGCTTATCAAAATGCAACTAGGATCTTGACTGTGTGAAACATTAAGCCCTTATCAATCATTTACATTAGAGCCAGAATTCATTTCTCAGATTTGTTCGATGCTAAAGGGGTAGTGTAAGTTTTGATGGGTGATTCTTTATCAAGGAAATCTAAAACATGAAGGCAGGAAGGTGTGTAGCAACAGGGACAGAGGGCTCCTCAAAAACAAACCTCTTCGATTTTGCATTTTTTCCAAGGCTGATTGTAATGCCATGCTGGGATTATTTGGAAATTAATGCTGTTTACCCAAATGTGAAAAAGCATATGAGCTGGGAAAAAAGACAAAACTTCCGCATGTTCTGCCTCTTATTTAATAGTCTCTGCTGAAGGGTTTCTGGTGTATAAAAATCCTGTGATCCACTTCATAAAAGGAAAGTAAAATCAAGATGGAAAAGAATCAGATACCTTAAAAAATTACTTTGTGGCCCAAATGTGGATTTTTAAAATAAGACTGAGAAATGCCCATGCTTCAGATACATTCTGTTGTCCTTCAAGAGCAAGAAAGAAGACAAATTCACTGGTCCACACAAACCAACACCCACTTAGATTTGAAAACTTCCTCTGAATTTGAGAGAACAGAGTCACACGGTTTGTAGGACAATCCCCCATCCCCCCCACCTCATGCTGAACATCTGCTGTGCGAGTGCTCTGCTTCTAAAGTCAAGGGAGAACTCCCAGGGTGGATTCAGCTGCAAGTCTGGGGAGGGCATGTGGCCTTTGCCCTGTTTCTGTTTAGCAGGAAACGGTCTGAGGCCTTTTGGTTGGGAACCCCCACTCAGAAATGTTCCCTCTCACCTGGTGCACCCATGGCTCCCCGAGGTTCACGCCATAGTGTGTCACCCTCCAAGTCCTTAAAGGCCTCAGGCTGTGGTACAGCCAGCTGCTGCCAAGAGCATCTGGGTCACAGTGGGTCCCCTCTAGCTTTTTCATAGTCTCACTCTCCCCCCTCACCTCCTTCCATCCCCGCAGGTGAGAAGCCCCACAAGTGCCAGGTATGTGGCAAAGCATTCAGCCAGAGCTCCAACCTCATCACTCACAGCCGCAAGCACACGGGCTTCAAGCCCTTTGGTTGCGACCTGTGTGGGAAAGGCTTCCAGAGGAAGGTGGACCTTCGCAGGCACCGGGAGACGCAGCACGGGCTCAAGTGAGTGCCCTGGCTGGCCGCAAGTAGCAGCTACACAACACTATGGAGGACAGCCCCCTGGCTTGTCCCCAACGCCTTCTGACTTCTCAGGCTCCCCAGTCCAGTCTGCAGATCCTTCCACCCTTCGCCTTACTTCCTGGAGCTGCCAGAGGAGAGGAGGTACCTTTTCAAAGTTCAGCCTGGAGTGGGAACCAGGTGACTTCTTTGGACTGAACAGGGCTCTCTACACCTGAAGTCTTAAAGTCAAGTGGGGATCAAATAAAATCTCGGGCCCCACAGGCTTCCCCATTCCCAGCCCTGCTCCACAGACAGGAAGATCCTTCAGGCATGTTCCCTCCTCCAGCTGACCCATCCCAGATATTTGTGTGGAAGAGGAGGAATCACCATATACAAGGTGGACATGTGCTAATGTTTTTATCTAGAAAGAAGGAGTGTTTTTACTTTATTTTTCCTTCTGCAGCATCTGTTGGCCCCTTTCTTTTGGGTGCTGTCTGTAAGTCTTGGAGGAATCATTTCTCCCATTTAAAGGCTGGTTCAGAACCGATTTGGGGAAGGGATTTCACACTTTTGAAATCACAAGGTGCACTGTCGGGCCTGGTCCAGGAAGAAGCAGATGTAAAGTGGACTTGGTGATAAGACGTGATTAGAGGCCTTCCCCTCAGGGGACCTGTGAAGGCTTTATCAGAGGAGGTGAAGGCACAGAGCAATGCCTTTGGCCAAGAAATCATTCATTCATTCAGCAAACATTTACTGACCACTGGTTACCATGGTACCAGGCCCTGTGCTGGGTACGTGGGAGCCAGAGAGTAAAATCATGGCCCTTGACCTTCAGAAGCTAATAGTCATACCTCCAAGGGTCTGAGTCTGTTTTTTCTCTCTGAGGGAGTTCTGAGAAGAATCTTGAACCTTCCCTTCTGATCTTTTTGGATTTTATCAAGAGTAAATGAAAAATAGCTGAAAGGTTACATCAAAGATTCATGTGTATATTCCGTTTTTAATTGTTATGCTGGCATTTTTAAGATGTCTGCGTTGACAGGTATATGGGAGTGAAGGTTCTGTCTTCAACTCTTTGGCCCCCGCACCCCCCACCATGTATACCATAGAGGAAAAAAAAAGTGGTGTTTTTACTTTGATGAGGTTTGTAAATGTTTTCAGTTCTTCTGGAGTGCATTATGTTTGTTAATACATATTTATTAGAATGATGTTTTAAGTTAATAAAGTATTACGACTCATACAGTTTGCATTTCATTTAGGCAGGGAATTTGGGAAGGACCTTTGTTTTAGTCTGTGGGGGAAGCTGACACTGAAGGAAACTATAAGGAAGTATAAAAGTGAAGCATTCAAGCCAGCAACTCGAAAAGAGAGTAAAATCCAATTGCTCTGGTTTTCATGAACTTTTTTTTTTCTTTGTTTTCCCTACGCTTCAGAGATATTTCTTTATTAACAAAAACTGGGACATATACAAAACTAAGCTCCTACCTTGTAGAGTCCCACATGTACACAGGCTCTTTCCTCTGAGAATGCCAGTGTTTGTTTTTTTTTTCAACCGCACAGGCTAGTAGGCCCCCAGACTTTTAAAGAAATCACAGGCTTTCGTCTAGAGCTTTGAGTTTTAGTCACGGCTCTGTTGCAGACACAGTATGTGACTTGGGCAGATCCCCTGACTTCCCTGATATGGTTTCCTTGTCCATAAAATGTGGATGTGGTTCTAACATCCTATCCAACCTTGACTGCTTTGGTTCTGTGGGGACTGGAGGGAGAGAAAATATCTGAGATTGATTAGTTGCTTACATAAGGCAAGTTACAAATCTACAGACACTTGAGGAAAAGTAAAATTTGGGTCTAGGTTAGTTCTGGCTCTATCCCAACTGTGGGAATTTCTTGCTTAAATCAGCCTTTTAAGAGAATGAAACCAGAACAAGGTCCTGGCCTAAATCTTAACTGCCTGTGCTCAAACATCTCCTAGCCAGTTGTTCAAGGTAAGCATGGCCATTTATGACCAGCAGATTACCCATTTCCATTCAAATCCATTTCCCAGCTGAATGCCCAGGTTGTGCCTGGTGCTCTTCTAGGTGCTGGGGATACAACAGTGAGCACAGTGTCCTTTTTTGGGGGGCGGGAGGGCGGAGCTTTATTTGGTCACTGCTGAATTTTCAGTTCCCACAGCAGTGCCTGGCACACATTTGGAGATCAACAAATATTTGTTGGGGTAGTAAGTGGATAAGCAGAGAAAATAAACTCCCACCTCATTCCATGGGCTGGCTCTGCTCTCTGCAGCCAAGGAAAGAGAGACTGGTTCAGAATTTAGGAAATGGGACATATAGGACTCTCTCTAAGTTGGTGCTTTGCCCAGTCCCTCCAAATCTCTGTCCTTGGCTGTCTTCACTTGTTCTTTAACACCACGTGTTTCCAAAATTTAAATTTGTTTATTCTGGCAAAGCAGTTTAAGATAGTTTTCTGGAACCGATGGTGTGATGAACAGCAGGCGGGAGCCTCTTCCCAGTGTCCTGGGAGATAAGGCTCCCTGTGAATAGGGATGACAAAACATCTTTCTTACAGAAGTTGCCATGCACACTGGTTGATTATTTCCAGCCTGGCTTGAAACGTAAACAAGTTGTATTGGAAGGTTAAGTGGGACTGATCGAAATCTAGGTGTCTGCCCTGCTTTCCCCTTATGAAATTTAGAACTTTGAGTCCATTTTCATAATCTCATATATGCTATAAATGAGGAGTGGAAATTGCGATGTTAACAGTGTGCCCTTCTGGGGGAAAAAAATATCTTGATATCCCCAGTTCAGAATCAAAACAAATTACTATGCTCATTACCATGTGAAATTTGAAGATTGCAAATATCTCTCTTAATGTTATTACTTGACTCCATTAAAAATAGATCGTGAATATTCCATGTCACATTATTCATGAAGCAGGCTCTGTGCCTTTTGTCTGCAGGAGTAACAGTAGAAAGGGTAACAAGAGACACCAGAGCACACCTTTGTGTCTTTCACTAAATTTTTAATAACACCTCCAGCTAGCCAGTTGGTGAAGCTCAGCTCTTGCATAAAAGTGGAAAAGCACAGCTATCTCAGAGAAGCCCAACTCTTTGAGTAGCTAATTTGAGTTTGCATTCATCTACACCACGGAAGATTGAATTACCTCTCGAGGGTGCTGAGCTATCAGGATTCAGGCCGTGTAAAAGGTGAATTTCATCTGATTGATGTGTGAGACGAATGGAACAATTGACTTGAAAAGCCCCCTCCTTAATTAAAGGGATAGCAAAGCGTCGCTCTGGCGGACTTACTGACTGTGGTTGCCCTTAAAAATTGGATGGCTCTAGTGTTTTGACCCACATCATTTTGCTATGTGGCTTTTTTTTTTTTTTAGTTGATCATTTAACAGAAAGAAATGAACTCAGAGAAAGCCCTAAAAGGAATTCACTACTTTTTGATGTGCAGTACTATTTGGTAAATCTGTGCTGTTATGTTATTTCTACAGTAAAATTATTGTGGGAAGCACATCATAAATTCATTTTAACAAATTTTTTTTTCATTCATTAGGGCTAGTTTTAAAAATTAAAAAATTTAAAGAAAGCCTTTAGCCTAAGGTCAAAGACTTATTTTTTACTGTTTTCTTTCTGATCTTTACTCGTGTGTTTTTATTTAATTATATATTTTTTACCTTGTGTCAGGATATTTATAATTTATGTCCAGGTAGCTCTTTTATTTATTTATTTACAATTATGGACACATATTCAAAATATAAAATATAAAAAAATGAGAATATGGACGATTTTTATAGTTTTATTGAAATCTTACTGTTTATTAGGAATTTTATCAGCCACTAAGAAAAATTCTTTTCTGAAATTTTGCTTTAATATTATTCACTTTTAAAATAAAACAATTATATTAGAAATTACAGAGTATAATATAGTAATCATCAGTGTACCCACCATTCTGCCATATTTGCTTCAGATTTTATTTTTGAAATAAACGTATTTCAAAAATATACTTCTAGAATATGTTCTGCCCTATCTTCATTCCCTTTCCTCTCTTCTCAGAGGCACCTACTATACCAAAATTGACATATCATTGGCATTAATATTTTTATACCTTTGCTATACACATAAACCCATAAATAATAAATAATACTGTTTAGCATATTTTAACTTTATACAAATGTTACCATAGTGTATATATCCTCCCACAGCTTGTTTTTGTTTTGCTCATCATTTTGTTTTCAAGATTTATAGAATTCCATTGTATGAATACTTGACGACTGATTTATCCATTCTCCTGTTGGGAAAATTTGGGTTGTTTCCAATTTTACCTATCATAAACAATTCTGAAGTAAGCAACCTTTTACATATCTCTTTGTGAAAGAGATACTTAGGGTATATTCCTGGGACTGGAAATGCTGGATGATACGAAATTGCTCTCCAAAGTGTTGTAAAAAATTTACGTTCTCTCCAATAGTATAAGGAGTATAAGATGCTCCGCATCTTACCAGTACCTGGTATTGTCACATTTAAAAAATGTTTGCTAATTGATGGGTGTGAAATATTTAATTACAATAATTTTCATTGCCTGAGTCCTAGTGATGTTGTATATCTTTTCATGTCTATTGGCCTGGCAGGATTCCTTTCCTGTGAAATGCCAATTTGTGTACTTTGTCCAGTTTTACATTGGGTTGCTTGCTTTTTAAAATCAATTTTTAAATATATATTCTAAATAGTCATCGCTTTGTTAGTTAAATGTCACACACCTCCCCCTGGTCTGTAGCTTGCCTTTCCTCTTCAGTTAAAGAGAAGATTTTTGTTTGGTTCGTTTTTTTGTTAATGTAGTCAAATGTATTGGTCTTTTCCTTTTTGGTTTATACCTTCTATATCTTAATTAAGAAGCCCCTCCCTAGTTGGTGGTCATAAAGATCTTCTATATTTTCTTCTAAAAAGTTTGAAGTTTTTGCTTATAACATTTACTTTTTAATCCTCTTGTGTGTGTATGACATGAAGTAGGGATCAAATTTTATTTTTTTCCCGTATGGATAACCAATTGTCCCAATAGTATTTATTTTGAATTCCATCCTTTTCCCTCTGATTGTAATTCCACCTCTGTCATATGTCAAGTTTTCATTTCTGTATGGTCCTGTTTCTGGGCTCAGTGATCTGTTCCACTGGTCATTTTGTCTATCTCTGTGCTAAAGCCACAGTGTCTTACTAAACTCTTAATAGCCAGTGGGCAGGCCTCACTCTGATCTGCTGCTGCTTTTCCAGGAATATCTTGGCTACCATCAGCCTGTTGCTCTTGTATGTGAAAAAATGTTAGGACTTTGATTTTTATTACGTTTATTGTTTAATTTGAGAAGAATTGAAAACATTTTGGTATTTATTCTTTCCATTTATATATATGGTATAGCACTCATTTATTTAGGTCTTCTCTGCCTTTCAATAATATTTTATAATTTTCTGCATAAGAGTGTTGAACATGTTCCTTTTATGTTGTTCACTCTGTCTCCCCACCTTTATGTAGTTCTTGTCACAAATTATGTATTTATATATTATAAGTGCAAAACTATTGGTTTATCATTACATTTTATGCATTTGCCTTTTAGATCCTTTCAGAACTAAAAACTAGAGTTACAAACCAAAAATTCAATAATATTGGTATTTATATTTACCCTTGTAATTATCTTATAGATTTTTCTTTTATCATGTGGTTTCAGTCAGTTGTCTGCTGTTCTTTCCTTTCAAACTGCAGAACTCCCTTTAGCATTTCCCATAATGATGGTCTAGTGAGGTGACACAGTCCCTCAGCTTTTGTTTTTCTGGGAATGTCTTAATCCCTCCCTCATTTTTGAAAGACAGTTTTGCGAGATAGAGAATTCTTGGTTGGCAATTTTTTTGCTTTTAGCACTATAGATATGTCTCCCTACAGCCTTCTCGTCTCCATGGTTTCAGCTCTTAATCTTATTGAGGCTCCCTTGTAGGTGACATGTTGCTTCTCTCTTGTGGCTTTCAGAATTCTCTATCTTTGGCATCAAACAGTTTGATTGTAACATGACGCAGTGTGGGTGTATTTAGGTTTAGCCTTTTTTGGAGTTCACTGAACATCGTGGATGTGTGTATTCATGTCTTTCATTAAACTCAGTAAATTTTCATCCGTTGTTTCTTTGAATAGTCTCTCTGTCCCTTTCTTTCTTCTCCTTTTGGGACTCCCTCAATGCATATACTGGTATGCTTGAATGTGTCCCACAGGTTCCTCAGGCTCTGTTCACTTTTCTTTCTTCTTTCTGCTCCTCAGACTGGATGATTTCAATTGTCTTATCTTCCAGTTCATTGATTCTTTCTTCTGCCAGCTCCAATCTGCTGTCAAACACCTCTAGTGAATTTTTAATTTCTGTTACTATGGTCTTCAGCTCTTTTTGGTTCCTTTTCATAATTTCCATCTCTCTCAATACTCTTTGTGTTCATCCATTTTCCTAATGTCCTTTACTTCTTTGTTTGTGTTTTCCTTTAGTTCTTTGAGTATATTTAGGACCATTTTTTTTAAAAAGTCTTTTTGTCTGGAATGTCTCAGGCAGATACTCCTCATTCATGGTTTCGATGTTGTAACCTGCTCCTTTGCTTCCTGATTCTTTGTATGTTTTGTAATCTTTTGTTGAATCCTAGACGTATTTTGGTATGCTGTTGTTGGAATTTAGACTCTGAGGTGTGTTCCTTAAGCTTGTATCCAGCTAGTGTTATGACACAGCTTTCCTTGAATGCCAGGAGCTAACAAAAGAGGAATAAGAAGAAGACAAGGAAGGTACATTTTTTCCTATAACCCCCTCCATTATTAACTCCTTGTAATAGTGTCATACATTTGTTCTAGTTCATAAAATAACTTTTTATATTTGTACAGTTAATCACAGGCATTGTCCACCAAAAGATTCACTGTGTTATACGTTCCCATATTCTAACCTCCAACTTTCCTTCTGGTGACATACAAAATTCTATACTTCCCCTTTCCACCACATTCACACAGCATTCAGCACTGTAAATTATTCTCACAATAATGTACTACTGTCACCTCTGTTCATTTCCAAATGTTTAAGTTCAACCTAGTTAAACATTCTGTACATATTAAGCAATTGCTCCCATTCTTTACCCTCATTCCATATCCTAGTAACCTATATTCTACATTTTATATCTGAGTTTACATATTATATAATTAGTTCATATCAGGGAGATAATACAATATTTGTCCTTTTGTGTCTGACTTATTTCACTTAACATAATGTCCTCAAGTTTCTTCCGTGTTGTCATGTGCTTCAGGACTTCATTCCTTCTTACGGCTGTAGCCTCCTACACAGTTACTTTTATAAATGACATGTTCTTGAAAATAATGTGTGTTTTCTAATTTCTCAGTGAATAATTTCTACATGTGTCCATTAGCTTAAGATTGTAATTATATTGTCCAAATCTTCTATATCCTAACTAATTTTTTGTCTGCTTAATCAATCAACCAATCACTAAGAGAGGATATGTTAAATCATCCATGGTAATTGAGTTATAAATTTCTCTTTTGAATTCTGTTTTTACCTTTGCCTATTTTGAGGCATAAAATTTTGAATTATGTGTTCCTAGTGAATTGTTCCTTTGTGTTATTATTCTTTGACATTCATTATCTTTAATAATCCTTTTTACTGTAAAGTCTATTTTGCCTCATGATAATATACTTATACCAGCCTTCTTTTGGTTGGTTTTGCATAGTATTTTTCCATCCTTTTATTTTAAATCTTTCTATGTCCTTATGATTTAGGTGTGTATCTTTGTAAACAGCATCAACTAAATATGTTACCATTTTTAAAAGTCTTTCATAATTAGTAAAATATAATTCCCAATTGAAACTTTAATTTCTGATAAAATTTTATTATTTCTGTGTTAAAGCACTTGACTTTTGATCTCTAAGCAACTTGTTTTAATAGGAATCTGTTTGCTATTCTCTCATTTCCAATGAGCTTACTAATAGAAAAAAAATTATGTACACACACAGTATTTGGGGGACAAAAGTACTCAATTATTCTGGCCAAAAGAGTAAGATACTATTCTACTCTGCTAGTACATTTTTTGGTATTCAAGGGAAGGTCGTAATTTGCAAGGTCTTTTTTAAGCCTGAATTTGTTGTAACTGTAGAGGAGAAGCAAAAGCAGGAAGTTAGATTTGCTTTTTGACGCTAGTTTTACAAACTTCATTGAGAATATTTTGTTTTTGGTAAATTAGGAAGCCTAGTTTCAATTCTGTCTTTTAGCATGAATTAGACAATTTCCTAGGTTGTCCTTTCTGAGAAGTAGAACTGATTGGTACGCCTTTATAAGATTTTGCTGCAGTGGCAATTCCTTAGTTGTTCTTATGGTGATAGGAGTAGATACTTCCTATGATTTTTGAGAAGGTCAGAAACCATCCTTCCATGACCTTTTAGTAGTCTTGTCTGCGTGTTGTACCTCTTGGACATACCTTCCCAGAGATTGTACACAAACTTGACTTCCTCTTTCTCTGTACTGAAACCACTCTTCATGTGTCCTTACTGAACAAGAGTAACAAGTTTTTGACTTGGCTGATGGAATCCGACCACATTATGCTATTTTTGTATGCCACCTTTCTGACTTATCTTTGTGTGGTTATTGGTTACATCATGTGTTTAGGTACTATATAAAAACATACAAAATAAACTTTAAAAAATAAAGATAGACCCGTGGCTTCCAAAGCTCTTTTAAGCCAAAGGTTTTCTGATTCCTTTTAAAAAATTTTTGTCTTTATTAGAGAAGTTGTGGGTTTATAGAACAATCATGCATAAAATACAGGATTCCCATACACCACCCCACCATAAACACTTTGCTTTAGTGTGGAACATTTGTTACAATTGATGATAGCATGTTTTTATAATTGTGCTATTAACTAAAGTCCATGGTTTAACATAGGGTTCACTGTTTGTGTAGTGTAGTTCCATGGGTTTTTTTAAAATTCTGCTACCATGTATATAATCTAACATTTACCCTTTAACCACATTCAGATATGTATAGATATTTTGGTGCCGTTAGTTGCATTTACAATGTTGTGCTGCCATCACCACCATCCATTAGCAAATATTTCCGTCATTCCAAATAGGAACCTTGTAAATCCTAAACCTTAATTTCCCATTCCCTATCCCCACGCTGTCCCCTTGTATTCTAGATTCTAGTTTTATAAGTTTGCTTATTCAAATTGTTTCAAATCAGTGAGATCATACAAATTTGTCCTTTTGTGTCTGGCTTATTTCACTCAACATGATGTCTTCAGGGTTCATCCATGCTGTCACATGTATTAGGACTTCATTCCTTTTTACAGCTGAATAATATTCCATTGTGTGTATGTACCACATTTTATTTATCCATTCTTTGGTTGATAGACACTTGGGTTGCTTTCATCTTTTGGCAATTGTGAATAATTCTGCTATGAACATTGGTGTGCAAGTATCAGTTCAAGTCTCTGCTTTAAATTCTCTTGGGTTGTATACCTAGAAGTAGGATTGCCAGCTCATATGGTAGTCCTATACTTAGCTTTCTGAGGAACTGCTAAACCATCTCCCACAGCAGGTGCACCCTTTTACATGGCCTTCAGCAATGAATGACTGTTCTTATTTCACTGCATCCTCCCCAACACTTGTTATTTTCCATTTTCTTAATAGCAGCCATGGGCGTGAAATGGTATCTCACTGGGATTTTGATTTGCTTTTCCCTGATGACTAAAGACACTGAGCATCTTTTCATGTGCAGTCCTCTGATTCCTAAGTCCTTCCTTTTCTCTAAGAGTTGACAATCTAAACTGATGTGACAACTAGAGGCATATTTACAGTGTGCCCAACTTGGCCCTTTTCCTTCGAGGACAGTTATTATCAAGAAGTTATGGAAAAGAGAACCAGAGTATTCCATTCCACTAACTGCCCAAGGATGGAAGCTTTGTGAATAACTATCCCATCTGGTACTCTTTCTCTCCATCTGGATTCAGAAAGGACTGGAAGGAGCAGTTCTGATCAGTAGTGATAATAAATTGCCATCAGGGGATTGTGGTTCTAGGTATGTGCCATATATAAACTTATTAAGTTTTAAAATATTAGACTATAGCAAAGTCATACAACACTAAAACTTTACTTAATTTTTATTTGATGATTCACAACTCACTTCAACATGTTTCAAACTTCACATCATCAGCATGTCTGTAGAGGTACTGGTCGAGACAGAGTTCTCTGGCTGACAGACTGCTGGGCATATCTGCTCTTATCAGGTACATGAAAGGGTGAACAGTGAGCATTGAAGTGAGAGACGCGTATAGTCCAAGCACGAGTGTCAAAGTCTTAGCTGAACCCAGGGGTTACATCAACTTGTATTCTGTGTCACCACTAAGGATCCCCTGGGGTCTATATGGGGAGGGGGTGTATTTCTCCTGGTTGCTATTGGTCTGAAGTTTCTTGGGTTATCTTCTCCCTGTTTGCTTGGAGAAACAGAGTATTTTAGTGAGAAACAGCATGGTGTTGGTAGTCAGGAGGTCTTGTTTACAGTATCCAGATTGCCAGTGTATTTGAGTAGAGAGTACTGATTGCTTTAACCAACAACTTCAAAATCTCAGTGGCTTACACAATAAAGATTTATTTTTCAGACATGTCACAGTTGATCTGAGTGTTCAGTGGGCTGCCTTCACAGGTGATTGAGAGATCTCAGTTCTTTCTGGGTATTCCTTGGATTCCTCTGCTGGATTATCTGCATTTAGCTGGTCAATGAATGAAAACAGCATATGGAGGATTACATGGAACCTTTTAAAGCCTACTGGGCAATGGATAGATCACTTCTGTTTACATTCCACTGGTCAGAACCCTGACACATGATTCCAACCTAACTGCAAAGGAGGCTGGAAATGCAATCTTCCTTAGTGCAAAAGAAGAGAAAATGGGACCAGCAAGCATCTAGCCACTTTTCGCCAGAGTCCTAATTTCTTTTTAAACTTTGGCTTATCCCCTCTCTGAGCCTGTTTCCTTCTTTGTAAAGTGAGGAAGATGGGCTTAGTGATTTCTAAGGGACTTTCCAGCTCTGACTTTCTAAGTTCTATGAGTCTATCAAAACCCTGGTGGGGTTCTGGAACCACCCACTCGGTGATAGTCTCTCAGCCCAAGAAGGAAGAACAGTTATCAGGTCCTGCCCTGCACCCTCCAGGAGTCTTTAGCCTGAATCTGCAGGCTCTGGGAAGTTCATTCACTTCCTAAAGCTCCCAAGAATCAAGATGACCCCCCACCCCGGGTTTTGCATCACCCTAGGTCAGGGTGCAGCACCCCCCTTCCTGGGTGTGTGCGTGTGTGAGCACTAACGTGGCCATGGCACTTCCCCCTTATCTCTTCTCCTTCCGATTCTCATGCTGGGAAAGCAATGACCCCAGGAGCGCCTCCCCTAAGATGCTAGAGTACCAACAGAGAGGGACCAAGGCTGGACACACATCCCCGGCCCAGGCGAATGCGAGGAGAGCTTCACATGAGGCTGTGCTGTGTTGGAGTGATAGTGTTCACAAGTTATTGTCTCTGCATTTTCTGATTATTTGTATTTTGTTTCTTTTCTTTATTATCTGACACCCCATTGGATTTTAGACTATAAAGTCAGAGATCATGTCTGTCTTATTTACTGCTGCAACTCTAGGGCCTATAATAGCCATTTACTGGCATAAAGTATTTTTAAATGAATAAATATAACTTAAATATTTTTTATTTACTCTAAATTCAGGGCAGTAGAATTTCTTGGGGGAAAGTGTGTTAGCAATATATATCCATATTCACCTACTCAGTAACATTTATATTTGACCTAAGTCGACTTTGTGGACAATAAGACTTTCAGAATAATGAGCAAGAGGCCAATGACAGATTATCCCTTGTATTACCTAAGCTCGGGGGCCCAGAAAGGTTAAAACTAAGAGTGCAAGTTCTGTTTCTCCAAACTAGGAAGCATCTGCCATCAGCAATCAGTGGGGCTTCACTTTCTCTACATCATTTTAGTAGAGGATGCACCAAACTGTATCTCACATAGGATGGTGGTCAACTTCAGAGTAGGAGCAGGCTGTTCCAAACCGGAGTGTAGGGTGTCTCTTTTTAGTCTCATGGAGTATAGGAATTAGCTTTATTCCTGATGTGTGTATCAAATAGAGAGAATCTGGATATCCTGAAGCTCTTTTTTGCCCCTGAAGATAGGTAAAGTTGATCTCTCCTTAGCATATGCTTTCAGTTTCACTGTGATTATTGTCTCTTTGAGAAGTCTGATTTCCTTTGCTCATCACCCCTCCTTACAAATTAAACACCATCTGGAAGGTGAATCTGTAGTAAAAAACAAAGAGCAAAATATCATTAACGTATGTCAAGAGCCTGATGGAGATTAGGCCGTTGTACTGGCTTGAATCTATTATGTACCCCAGAAAAGCCATGTTCTCTTAATCCAATCTTGTGGGGG